>NW_006922125.1:1396555-1398363 GCF_000298275.1 Orycteropus afer afer
ACTTCCGTAGTGATACTGCCTCGGAAACCCAAGGAGGGGTCGCTATGAGTCAGGTTTGACTCGACGGCACATAACAACAACAACAACATGCACTATTGTATGAGGTAAATAATGTCTGCTTGTCTCTCTGTTAATAGCCATTGAGGATCATTTCCTAGCCACATTATTTCATTAGTGATAATTAAATGATGACATTCTATCATTTCTTCTTCATTTATTAGCTGGAACACTTCTGTAAAGAGAAATGCACCCATACTAACTATGTGGTTACCCTGAAGTACAGCACACATAAGAAAGTTGTCATAAATAGTTGCTTCATTCACTTTTATTTTCCAGTGTTCAACATGACTTAATTCCCCAGCATTTTCCAAAGGTACAGGCAGGGTTTGTTGTTTTAGAGTATCAATCTGAAGTAATGTATTGAAGTATATTTGATATGTTCCAATACAATACAGTTATTTTCCTAATTAATGTACAAATGTCCATAGTGATACCACCTCAGAAACCCAAGGAGGGGTGGGTATGAGTCGGTTCCGACTAGGCACATGACAACATCTCTACGGAAGTAGATTGCCCAACCTTCCTTCTGAGGAGTGGCTGGTGAGTTTGAACCGCCAGCCTTCTGCTTAGCAGTCAAATGCCTTAGGCACTATGCCACCAGAGCTCACAAACTATCATCATATCTAATGTGAAAGACTCAAAAACTCTTCTCAGGGAAGCACAATCCACCACATGCACAAGAAGAGAAGAGCTGGAGTCCACCAGCAGCACAGATTGACCCTTTTTTTGCCCACTCCTACTTCTGCCTTTGGGGTGGGCTAACAGTAACGGTGGAAGGACTATTTGTCCCTCTGCCCAACTAGACCAGACTGAGAGAGAGCTGAGGCACAGGAGGCCGGAATAGTTATCTCAGCTGGGCTGATTGGCAGGATATTAGCCAAAGGCTGATCCGGAATCCATGCCTCCAACCAAAGTCCTCAGCCCTCATTCATGCTCTCCATCCCTCTCCACAAAAGGGTTTCTCCTGGTCTTCTCCAGGTCTGGGCCTAGATCCTGTCATCTAACTCCCTTGATGTTGCCCTTTAAAATGAAAGTGAAATAGGGTGAAAAATAAACGTGTTTCTTAGGAAGAAAGTAATTGGCATTATTGTCAAGGTTGTGTCTAAAGCATTTGACTACTAACTAGAAGGCTAGCTGTTCAAACCCACCAGCCTCAGAAACCCAAGGAGGGGTCTCTATGAGTTAGATCCCACTGGATGGCAGTGAGTGAGACGCCACCTGTCTCTCTTCGCAGATTGTGTATAGAGTGATGCCATGGAGACTTCTTGTGGAGGAGGTAGAAAGTGGGCGTCCCTCCTCATTCTCTAGTTTGAGGGGGAAATTTTTTCAACATTCCTAACTGTTCTCTATTAAGGATCTCAAACTGGGTGGAATTCTCCATTGGTTTACAGCTGTGGTCCTTGATACATGTTTTTCTTTTTTATATCTGGGGGGAGGGAAATGGCACCACTCTGTCCAACACTTACTTTCAGATTTTGGAGGCCACAATTGATACACAGGCTTAAAGGAGAAATTACCATATTGCACCTTGTTTTCCCACTTGAATTATACGCTCCTAGAAAAGCTTTAGGAGCTCTGGTGGCGCTGTGGTTAAGGCATTGAGCTACTGTGTTGGATTGGGTTCTCTAGAGAAACACAAAAACCAGCAAAGTATATATATATATTTATAGAGAGAGAAAGAGAGAGAGAGAGAAATTTATCTTAGATAAATGGCTCACAAGCGTGTAGAAGCCGACAAGTTCAAGCTG
>NW_006922125.1:1426656-1428733 GCF_000298275.1 Orycteropus afer afer
TCTCTCTGGCTTCCTGGCTTTTAATCCCCTTTCTCCTGCTCTTCCCGCCTGCTACTTTAGGCATCCCTGAGTTGTCTCTCCTCACCTGTAACCCTGGGGCTGACATACAGAACTGGGCAAATCAGCTGCAAAGGACCTCTTTCAAGTGCTGAAGAGAAAAGATGTCTCCTTGAGGACTAAGGTGTGCTTGACACAAGCCATGGTATTTCAATCACCTCATATGCATATGAGAGCTGGACAATGAATAAGGAAGACCGAAGAAGAGTTGATGCTTTTGAGTTGTGGTATTGGCGAAGAATGCTGCAAGTACTGTGGACTGCTAAAAGAACTAACAGGTCTGTCCTGGAGGAAGTGCAGCTTGAATGCTCCTTGGAGGTGAGAACGGCCTGACTTCGTCTCACATACTTTGGTCATGTTGTCAGAAGGGACCATTCACTGGAGAAGGATGTCATGCTTGGTAAATTGGAGGGTCGACGAAAGAGGGGAAGGCCCTCAATAAGGTGGATTGACACAGTGGCGGCAGCAGCGATGGGCTCAATTGTAGTAAGAATTGTGGAGCTGGCTCAGGACTAGGCGGTGTTTCATTCTTCTGTGCATAGGATCACTATGGGTCGGAGATGACTCAATGGCACTTAACAACAACATCAGTTCAAGAAAGAACCTGTAAGGGTCTTACCTTCTCACTACTCATGATGGAACGCATGACCCTAAGTGAGTCAATTAATTAATCTCTGTGTCTTGGTGTTTCTACTTTTAAAGAGTTATTAAGACCTGTAGTGCACCTGCACTTGGAGTCCAGGAGAAAAGATAATTATACCCTTTCTGAAATGTACCTGATAATTATCAATCAATTATGAACAGGAATTTATTGAGCCCTGCATCTACCCATCATTATATACCCAGGGTCTAGCAAGGAACTTACATCCAAATGCTCAAGAAATCTTTGTTTCAGACTTATCATTAATAATATAGAAAAAATATTTAATTTGCAGTTATAATGCCAGGCCCCCCTGTGCCTTTGTAAATGCTGTTATTTCAGCTTGAGATGCTCTTCCTCAGTTATTTGGCAAACTCCTATTCATCCTTCAAGACCCAAACTAATTGTCTTCTCAAAAAAAAAGAGACTAAAGAGACTTTTTTGTTTTATTCCAGATTAGCTTCTTTCTTACTATTATGATTGTTTAGCCTTTTGTTCATACCCGTAGCAGAGAGTTCCGGTTGCCACCCAATACCCATCTTCCCTATTTTTCTCAGTAACAAAACCCCTGTTTTTTTTTTTTTAACTCTTAATATGGACAACTAAAAGAAAAAAAAAATCTTTGTTTCATGAATGAATGAGCCACCTAGCATGTGCTATGGAAGACTCAAGATGCATCATTGCCTTCAGGGAACTAACCATCTAGGGAAATGAAATGTACACAGATAAAAAATTATTTAGCAATTTAAGGTAGTAAATGCCAAATAAATGTTATGGTTCATCATTTTCAAACTACAATTTCCAGATTCTCAGCTTCATTAATTCTTCCCCAAAAAATGATCTGCTTGAAAATATTCCTATGGCTTTATTGTAGAAAAGTATCATAGGGTATTTAATAAAAAATTTTCAAATACAGAAATTTTTTTCATTAGGATAAAATTCTATAGAGAATTAGAATAGAAATAAAAATTCAAGGGATGATAAAGATATAAAACTGAAAGAACAGCTTGTCTGTGTCACCTCTTTTAATGTTTTTACTCTGGTACAACATTCATATAGTAAAATGCACAGATCTTAATTGTGAAACCAGCACCCAGCTCATGATACAGAATAGAAGCCCCCAACCATGGTCTTTCACAATCAGTCCCTCTTCTTTCCCCACCCCGGAAGTAACCACTATTTTGACTTCTTCATCTTAGATTAAGTTTGTCTGTTCTTAGGAGTTATATACATGGAGTCACATGGTATGTTCTCTTTTGTGCCTGGCTTCTTTTGGTCAACATTATGTTTGTAAGATGCCTCCATTTGTTGCAGGTACCAGTAGCTCATTCTCTCTCTTTTTTAAATTGATACAAAACAGCTATTCTCAAAGTATGGTCT
>NW_006922125.1:1429104-1434208 GCF_000298275.1 Orycteropus afer afer
TTGTACTGCCAACCTTGTGGTTAGCAGTCAAATGCCTTAGGCACTATGCCACCAGAGCTTGGGGGAAACACTAGTAGAAATGAAATGACTAAAAATTGGGGATAAAGAGGTATGAAAGGGACAGAACAAGGACACATTTTGATTTTGCCCTCCAGCCCTCAGCAATGGATCATACACAGACAGTAATTGCCTTGCACAATTCTGATATGCACAAATTTCACTTACTAGAGTTTAGTTAAATATTACCAGTACCCAACAACACAGCTCAAATTTCAGTTATGATAATATATGGAATTATAAAGGAATGATATGCCAACAAATTTAGATAATATGGATGAAATGGACAAATTCTTAGAAAGACACAAACTACTGAAACTGCATCAAGAAGAAATAGGAAATATGAATATAGCTATAGCAAGAGATTGATTCAGTAATCAAACCTGTTCCACACAGAAAAGTACAGGACCAGATGGCTTCACTGTTAAATTCTACCAAATGTTTAAAGAAGAATGAATATCAATTTTTCATAGATTCTTCAAAATAATAGAAAATGGGATGAGGCAGTATTACTCTGAAAACCAGACAAAGGCATCATGAGCATAGAAAAGTAAAGACCAGTATCCCTTATGAATATACATTACAAATATACATACAGTAAGGCTTGTTAGGTGCCATTGTGTCAGCTCTGATCCATAGGAACCCCATGTACAACAGAATGAAAAACTGTGTGGTTTTGTGTAATTCTCACAATCCTTCCTGTACTTGAGCCCATGATTGCAGCCACTGCATCAATCCATCTGGTTGAGAGTCTTCCTCTTTTTAGCTGACCGTCTACTTTACCAAGTATGATATCCTTTTGTGTCTGACTTTTTTTCACTTAGCATGTTTTTGAACAACCATGTTGTATTGGTTTGTCGTTTCTTTTTATGGCTACATAATATTCCATTAATGGGTATACCGCAATTCATTTATCCAATCTTCAGTTGATGGATAATTGGGTTGTTTGCACTTTGGGGCTATTATGAGTAATGCTGCTATAAACATCTTTGCTTCTTAACACTTTGAAGAGGTCTTTTGCAGAAGATTTGCCCAGTGCAGTACATCTGACTTCTTGAATGCTGCTTCCATGGGTGTTGATGATGGATCCAAGTTAAATGAAAAAATCCCTGACAACTTCAATCTTTTCTCCATTTATTGTGATGTTACTTATTGGTCCAGTTGTGAGAATTTTTGTCTCACTGCCTTCGAGTCCGATCTATAGCAACCCCTCCTTGTGTTTCTGAGGCAGTATCACTATGGAGGGAGCTCTGGTAGCATAGTGCCTAAGGCACTTGACTGCTAACCAAAAGGCTGGCGGTTCAAACCCACCAGTCACTCCTCAGAAGGAAGGTTGGGCAATCCTACTTTCGTAGTGATACTGCCTCAGAAACCCAAGGAGGGGTCGCTATGAGTCTGGGCCGACTCGACGGCAAATAACAACAACAACATTACTATGGAAGTAGATTGCCCTATCTTCCTTCTGAGGAGTGGCTGGTGGGTCCATACAGAAGACTGTATTCTTTTATATTCATCAGTAAGTGCTTCAAGTCATCTTCACATTCAGCAAGCAAGATTGTGTCATCTGCACATCACAGGTTGTTAATGATTTCTTCCTCCAATCCTGATACCACGTTCTTTTTCATATAGCTCAGCTTCTTGGATTACAGCCTTGAAAACTCTATGGAGGTCACTATGAATTGGAATCCACTAGATGGCAATGAGTTTGGAGGGTTTTTTTTTTATTATTATTATTTTTACCTGTCTTTGTAGGTGATTCAGATGACATTTCAGAAAATTAATCTGGGAATGGGAATCAATATGGAGGTTACCGCAATGATAAATATCTGAGAAAAAGCTGGGGGCACTCGAGATGAGAAAGAAACAAATAGAAACAATTGGTAGGATTCGGTGACTGACGACATTTACATGTATGTTAATGAACAAAAGAGGCAAGACTTCAAATCTGCGTAATTCTTGAGAGCTGGACCACCAGTGCCATAAACTGAGTGAGGAAAATTGGGAGAAAAAAATTTATTTACAGCTCAGAACATATTTTTAAAATGTTTAGGCAAGCAGTATCTTGACAAGGGTTTTTCTTGTGAACATATTTTCCCTTAACATTTAAACAAATATTACAGGCATCCATATGCAGTTAGGAATAACAAAGAGATGCAGGCAAACCATACATTTAAAATTTGGTGAAATTAACCCATTATTAAAATAACCTGACTCTATTCCTTTTATTTCTTCACCTCACACATGCAGTTTGGATTTTTTTTTTACACTATATTTTTTAATGCCATCTCTAGCCATTACACTCGGAATTCACGTTACATGGCAACCCGGTGTCGGGCGGCGGCGCTCTTGCTGAGAAGGTTCACAACCGCACGCCCTCGCAAGCGACCAGCAGCTCGCAGTTCGCAGTTCGCCGGCGCGCGATAAAGCCTTCGAGAGTTTGTCAGGCGGTGCACATGTCCGCGCCCGGCCTCGCGCGGCTGTTAGGAAAGAAACCCGGATGTGAGGGGGAGGGGCGGGATCGGAGACTACCCATGAGGCCGTGCGGTTCTATATATATGCTGCCCTCACTTGAGAAACTCATTCCGCGAGAGCTACAGCGACTGTGTCGTTTTTTGTGGCTGCTGCGCGCACCCCGGCGCGCACTCCGGCTGCGGCGCGCTCTCTGCTTCCGCGCTCTCTGGGGTTACCGGTACCTCCAAGCGTTTTCGCGCTCCTCCCTTTCCTCCTCCTCTTTCTCCTCCTCCTCAGAAGTCTCGGTCAGGCCGATCTGCTCGGTTACGGTAGGCGTCCCCCGCCCTCCGCGCGCTGCGTGAAGCCAGTCTGAAGCTTTCCCTTACGGCCGCGGGGGTACCGCTAGTGTGGCGGGCTGAGGGACTCCACGCTGGCGCGAATCTCTGGGAGCGCCCTGGGCGCGGGGGAGGGGACGGATGGCGCGGCGCGGCGGCGAGCGGGCCACCATCTTGTGCTGGCTTCAACGGGGGCGGAATAGGGGGGTACCTATAATTGCTTGGCGCTGTAGTGATGGGCCTGGGCCCACGCAGGCCGCAGCTGTCTCTGCTGCGTAGGTCGCGGCCGCTTCAGGCTCTACCGCCGTCTCTACTGCTCCGCTCCTAGGGCCTGTGTGCCTGTTTGCCCCCAGAAGGGGTTTGGCTTTTCTTTCTATAGACGACTCCCTTTGGCGTTCCGTACAGTTGATGTCAGTGTTTGACGAGACCCGCCCACCCCTCAAGCTTCTCTCATTAGGAGGAGAGACCAGAGAGGATCCCAAACAGACCAGAGAGGATCCCAAACTTTAAGGCATTGAGGCCCCTGAGGCCCATCCTTTCTGCCCAGGTTCTCTTCATCCAGGTGACCAGTAGTTAGTCCGTGCTCACACCCTCGTTCTTTGCAGAGGGAATTTCCTTAGAAATTGTGCTTCATCCCGTTATTGTCTGGAGAAGAAGAGCCCCAGGGAGAAACGTGGAGTTAGATACGTAATTTTCTTACAGTGAGCTTTGCTGGTTTTATCTCATGAGACCGAGAAAAATTACCTAATTTTGAGGTTTTATCCTACATAAGAGATGGAAGGAGTTCTTATCTCAAGTTTTGATTCTCTTAAGGAGAAATCTAAGAGAAAATGTCAAAGTGAACCAGCTTCTGCAAGTACCGGAGACTTTTACCCAAAGGATTCTCTTTGTTTGCAAAGATTTGTTAGTTTTGTTTGTTTTTTTTTTTAATCTGTGAACTTGAAGTTTTGTTTTTATTGTTTTCGGGTTTGGGTTGTGAATCTTAATGTCTTTTGGTGCCATTAGACATAAAATTGAAACCTAGGAGTGTGGTTATAAGCTATGAAACCTCAACAGTTGTGAGGTGTCCTGTTCTGGGACTTGACTGTGCAAAATCCAACTGTCTCTTTAAAGCCGAAAGTTTACTAAGTCTGTGAAGGCATTGGTTTGATTTTAAAAAAAACAGTTAAATTAGGGATATGTGTGCCCTTGATGTGTTAGCACCAGTACAAATTCCATTATAATTGCATCTTGCATTTGTGTGTTTTGTTGCTGTCACTCCTTTTGAAATGGGCTTTGGGATGTTAGAACTAATTTGAAGATGAGCAAACAACTTCAGTGAGTGAGCTTTGCTGAGATCATGTGGCTCAAAAGTGACAGGATTTTAGAACCTAAATCTGACTCCTCATCCAGTGCTCAGTTCACTACCATATTTTCTCATATCATGCACCCACATGTGTGAGAGGCTTGTGCAGTTTGATAAAAACAAATGTGCACATTATTTGTGTAAGAGATGGTGAAGAAGAATAAGCAGAGACTCACCTAAAAATTTAGGAATTAGAGTTCAATTTTCTTGTCTTTTATATTTTTATTTTTAAGACTTCATTTTCTTTCCAGGACAAATTTGTTCGTTTTTCTGGCGGTCCCTGGTATTTTCGGTATTCTTCATAATTTGTATCAAAAATGTGTGTTAGATTTTGATTGATTCTCTGCAAAGCAGTTTTCTTTTAAGGGATATTTTTATTTACTCTCAACCTGTCAGGAAAAATAGTCATTATGTACCATCTGGGTCCAATGGACTGTTTTTATTTTCTTGTCACTTTACAAATAATGTACATAAGTAAGAATAAAGAAATGGTGAAAAACAACTATATTTAATAAGAATTTTAACATGAAAAACTTCTTTGCATATTCTTAGAAAAATGTAAACCAAAAAAATGTATTTTGGAAGCAGATACGAGAATCTGTGTTTTAGTAAGATAAATAGTAAGGGGATTTGCTAAAGTGTGAAACAGTGTCACTCTCCACTACATTTATTACTATTATCACCTTAAATAAATTAACACATTTTTTAAAAAAACTCAGTTTCTAATATGGCATTAAGATGAATGTAACAAACATAAAAATGAAAAAGCTTCTGGGGACCCTTAATAAGATTTGAGGTCCTGAGGCCAAAAAATTTGAGAATTACTATTCTGGTATACTTGCTTGAGTTTACTACATAAACCAGAATTTTTTTTCTTTCTCCTTAATGCTTGTACTACTCATCAAGTTATGGAATG
>NW_006922125.1:1435436-1436090 GCF_000298275.1 Orycteropus afer afer
TAAAGAAATATCTTCATAAAATGTACCTGGACTTCATGTGCTCAGGCTTTTATTTAAAAAGAAAATCATAATTTCCATAATATAAAAACTTGAAGAAAGAAAAGATGGTAGGCCTCTGTTTCATTTCTGTATTATATATGATTTTTTTCTCCTAAAACCTGGTTTGAGAATTTGAATTGACTGCTTTCTTTCACTTACATTCACAAAGTTCGTCCATATTGTATCATGTATCAGTAGGTTATTCCTGTTAATGGCTGAATAATATTCCACTGTATGGCTGTATCACATTTTATTTTCCATAATCAATTGCTGAGCATTTGGGTTGTTTCCACTTTTTGGCTTTTATGAATAATATTGCTATCAACATTCGTTTAAAAGCTTTTGTGCAGACATGTTTTCTATGAGATTGCTGGATCATATGGTAATCACATGTTGAACTTTTTGAGGAACTGCTAGACTGCTTTTTAAAGGGGCTCCATCATTTTACATTACCATCAGCAGTACATGAGGGTTCCTATTTTTCTGCATCCTTCCCAACACTTGATATTATCTGTGTTTTTGATTACAGCCATTCTAGTCATATCCATAATTTTTTTTTTTAATTTTATTTTGATTTGGGTGAAGATTTACAGAGTAAATTCACTTTTCATACAG
>NW_006922125.1:1438960-1442270 GCF_000298275.1 Orycteropus afer afer
CTTTTGTGTCTGTGTTAATTGGTTTCCCTTTTCTTTGTTGAAGAGGGTCTGTGCAATCCTTCTGCCTAGTCCGCCATCTTGCCGGAACTCCGTATCCATAAATTTTAAAAAAATATTTTGTTATTGTGGTAAAATACACATAACGTAAAATTTGCCTTTTTAACCCATTAACTTTTAGGAATGTCTTTTGTACAACAAAGTATTTTTAAAGATAGTTTTATACACACACATAGAATTCTAGTGGGACTGTGGTTAAAGCATTGGGCTGCTAACCACAAGGTCAGTAGTTCAAATTTACCAGCTGCTCCACGGAGGCAGTCTGCTTCCATAAAGATTTATAACATTGGAAACCCTATGAGGCCAGTTATACTCAGTCCTATAGGGTTGCTTTGAGTTGGAATCAACTCGGTGGTAGTGGGGTTATATATTTAAAAAAAAAAAAAGAACAAACTCACTGCCATCAAGTTGATTCTGATTCATAGCGATCCCTTTTGTGTTTCCAAGGTGGTAAATCTTTACGGAAATAGATTTCCCAGTCTTCTGCGGAGTGGCTGGTGGGTTTGAACCACCAACCTTGTGGTAAGCAGTCAAATGCCTTAGGTACTCCACCACCAGAGCTCCTTAGTGGGGATAGACACACACACACACACACACTGAAATAAAATACAGCAAAACAGTAACTATATTTATATAAGCCGTCTTCAAAAAGTGGATCGATTGTGTCCCAAGAAGTGTTTCATAGGTTAGTAACTTAGAATTTATTTCCCTTTAGAACTGTATATTAAACATGGGCATATTACTTCTATCTAAGTCAATAGCTAGAGTGGAGAGTACTTTCTTTTTCTGCCTCTTTTGGAGCCAACTTGGAGATCCTCTAGAGTTGCTATTATGGAAGATCTAAGATTTCCAATGCATCTTTGTTGGATATTTAATCTCCCATGGAATTCCTTGCCTTGCCCCTAAAACTCTGAAGTAGTGACTTAAGGACTTTTTTGTGGTGATAGTTTTGGAGAGGTCCAATGAGTGAGATTCCAAAGGAATCCATGATTTTTTTTAAAAACCAGAGCTAAATATGGTAGTTATTCTTTAGACCACTGTCATCCAATAGAAACATTCTGTAACTACATTTTGTAATGCAGTAACCACTAGTCATTTGTGGCTTTTGCACTTGAAATGTAGCTAGTATGACTGAGGAGCTGAATTTTTTATTTTAATTAATTTAAATTTTAGTAGCCATGTGGGGCTTGCATAGTGTTGCTTTAGACTGAAGTTATGGTTCTAATGGTGTCTGGTATTCTTTGCTTTGAGCCAAGATCCATCTGACATCAGCAGTGATATCCCTCATTCAATCTATATGCTGAGCATATAATCCAAGAAGCTGGACTATATGAAGAAGAACATGGCATCAGGATTGGAGGAAGAATCATTAACAACCTGTGATACTCTGATGACACAACTTTCTTGCTGAAAATGAGGATGACTTGAAGCACTTACTGATGAAGATTGAAGAATACAGTCTGCAGTATGGATGACATCTCAATATAAAGAAAACAAAAATCCTCACAAATGGACCTATAAGCACCATCACGATAAATGGAGAGAAGATTGGAGTTGTCAGGGACTTCACATTGATTGGTTCCACAATCGATGCCAATGGAAGCACCAGTCAAAACATCAGACAACGTGTAGCACTGGGAAAATCGGCTGCAAAGGAACTCTTTCAAGTGCCAAAGAGCAAAGATGTCTCCTTGAGGACTAAGGTGCGCCTGACACAAGCCCATGGTATTTTCAGTTGCCTCATATGCATGTGAGAGCCGGACAGTGACTTAGGAAGACCAAAGAAGAGTTGATGCTTTTGAGTTGTGCTGGCGAAGAATGCCGAAAGTACCATGGACTGCTAAAACAACTATCAAATCTGTCCTGGATGGAGTGCAGCTGGAATGCTCTTTGGAAGTGAGAATGGCCAGACTTCATGTCACCTACTTAGGTTATGTTATCAGGAGGGACCATTCCCTGGAGAAGGATGTCATGCTTGGTAAGGTGGATGGTTGACGGAAGAGGGGAAGGCTCTCAACAAGATGGATTGACACAGTGGCTGCAGTGATGGGCTCAAGTATAGCAAGGATCATGGAGCGGGACCAGGCATTGTTTCGTTTTGCTATACATAGGGTTGTTATGAGTCAGAGATGACTCAATGGCACCTAACAACAACAACGGCATCTGAGGATTTCTGACTTTATTTAGAGTATTTATGAATGGTCCAATCAGAGGTTGCTGTGGGCCTCAAATGCCATGTCTATAGTCATAGATGGTGTATATGACTTGTGTATATAGACTATTTGTAAATTTAGTACTAATTTTAGATGTTTGTACCAATAGGTATTTTATATGGTCACTTAATAGAAGTGCTATATATGAGTTTCATAGATTGTGCAATAGTGACTCTTAAAATATATCCTGTATTCTTAGTAGCTGCGGATTCTTAATGCTGAGCAAGAATTGTCATATATGTATTAAACCAATTCTAGAAAGAGATCTGAATAGTCAAACCTCAGAACTAGGGAAGCTTTCTTAAACACAAAATTCACTAGAGACTCTTGTAATAGTAATTCAGACGTTTATATCAGTAACAACCTCTAGATTAAAACTGCTGTTTTTCCCTTTGGACTAATTCAGTCCAAATAATTTGGAATTGGAAAAATCAGGAAAACTTGCTTTTGTCAGTCTGAGGATAAAGACAAATGTGAAGATTGAGTTAGCGCTCTATATTCCAATATCTTGGGGTTCTAAACATCTATTTCTAATCTTTTTTTATTTATAACTGAAAAAGCTTTTTAAAGACGTATTTTGTAAAACACGATTTTTTGTGTGCATGTGAGTCCAGAATACCAATTTGTGTTTTAGATGAGCACTTTGTATTTTTCAATTATGTTTATTATAACAGTTTTTTTTTGGGGGGGAACCCAAAGAACAACAAGCATACTATATTGCAACCTTGTAAAGACAAGGACTATGACTTACTCATCTTTGTTTTTTTTTCCCCCCCTAAACTTAGCACTTTACCTGGTGCACAGAAGGCAAAGAGTAATTATTTTTTCAATGAGTAATCTATGATGAAATCTACCCAATTAATTTTCTGTTCCTTTTCAGTTACAGTTGATGAGAAATGAGAAAAATATAAGCTAATAATTTATTAAACTTATTGCTTATAGTAATAATTACATTTATTTCTGAAATGTGAAGAATAGGTAACAGTTAAAGATTAAAGTCACTTAGCATTTCAAAATTCACATTTACTAAAATAGATATA
>NW_006922125.1:1442630-1443890 GCF_000298275.1 Orycteropus afer afer
TTCCTTCTGAGGAGTGGCTGGTGGGTTTGAACCACCAGCCTTCTGGTTAGCAGTCAAGTGCCTTAGGCACTAAGCTACCAGAGCTCTTATCCTAATAGTAGGTATCATTATTTTATAGGGAGGAAATCAGACCTACTTGCTACCTTGTCAGAAGTCACATGGTAAGTTTGCTGGAGATCAAAATTAGACCTAAGGCTTGGCTTTTCTTTTCTTTTTTTTTTTTTAATTGTGATTTGGGTTAAAGTTTACAGAGCATATTCACTTTCTGTGCAGCAGCTCACAACATACACTTTGTCTCATGACATTAACTATAATTTACCACAATGAAACAGCTCCCCTCCCACTTCCTCCTCACAGTTACCTCTTCCCTGTGTCCTTCCCTTCATGCATTCCTGCCCCCTGAGCTGTCTGCCTGTGCATGCCACAGCCCTTCTATTCTCCCATGATTGTTCTCTCCAAGGAGTGTATCTACCTAATGTAAATGTTTAGCTCATATGCCTGTCTTTTGTTTGGCTGGACCTGAAGGGCAGCTGGGAGCCATAGTCTCAGTGGTTCTATCAGACCAGCATAGACCTAAGGATTCTTGAAGCTATAGTTTTATATTTCAGTATTTGGTGGTACTTAATAGGGTCGTTATGAATTGGAATTGACTCAGTGGCAGTGGGTTTGGGTTTGGGAAAGTGACTCATAAAACTATCTGTCATGTTTTGGTACTTAGGTGATAATTTAAAGAAAGTCAACTCTGTAACTTGATGGACGACAGTAACTCTTTGCAACCAAAAAGTAAGTATTGCTGCCACAATTGGTACTAATATGTGGGGCTTTTGTACTGATTGCTTTCCTTCAGGAAAAAAAAGGTAAGAAAGACAGAAGTGGTCCCATTTTCCTAAAATCAAAAATACTTAAAATTACTCATAGTAAAAAAATGAACCAATATACTATAAAAACATAAGTGGAAGTTGAAATGAAGTGGTTCCTTCTCATCCCCAGAAATAACTATCATCAGTTCAGTATTCATAACGTATAAAGTGTTCATATACGTATAAAGCCGAAAACCAAACTCTCTGCTGTCAAGTCGGTCCCGACTCATAGTGACCCCTCCTTGGGTTTCTGAGGTGGTATCCCTAGACAATTTTTTTTTCTAAATAAGATCGTACTATATATGGCGTGGGAATTCTGGTAGCATAGTGGCTAAGGCACTTGACTGCTAAGCAAAAGGCTGGCGGTTCAAACCCACCAGCCACTCTACGGAAGGAAGAT
>NW_006922125.1:1444467-1447804 GCF_000298275.1 Orycteropus afer afer
AGGAGGCCTCCTTTTTGAGCCCGGCAGGGTGGTCAAACTAGCCAATCACAGCATCAGAACTCTAAGCACCTGAGAGAGAGTGGGAACCTCCCAGGACATTGTATTGTGCCACGCCCAACAGAAATACTCCACGTGGATAACATTTACAATCAGGAGCTCCTCAGTTGCTCATTCCACCACTGAGTTTACAATGACTTATAGGCAGAAAAACCATACTAAGTAATTTACTACACTGCACTCTGTTATTTAGGGGGGGAAAAAAAACCTTTGCAGTTGAGATGATTTTCACTCATGGTGAACCCCCATGTATTATAGATGCTCTGTAGGGTTTTCTTGGCTATAATTTTTAAGGCAGCAGTATGCCAAGCCTTTCTTTTGTGGAGCTACTGGATGGATTTGAACCACTAGCCTTCAGGTTTGCAGCCCATCACAAACCACTTGTGCAACTTAGATTCAGCATACCTTGGATATAATGGCAGTAGAGGTACCCAGTTAAAAAGAATAAAAAAGACCTATGAATGCCAACATAGATAGAAATGATATTTTTATCATCAGTGTACATGGGTCTCCCTTTCTTTTTAAAATTAGACATTACCTAGTTTTCTAGACCATAAATAATATGGATTTGGGATGTTTGTTTGTGTGTTTTGCTATGCCCAGTAGAGTGCTGTGAGTAGGAGGAAATAAAGAAGAAAATGAATTTTTTACGCTTAAGGAGCTTACTCTGGAGTTGGACATACACGATTAAGATGTGTGAAGAAATACCAAGCAATTTAAGAGCATGTATAATAAATCTAGAATTGCATAGCATAGATTGTCAAGCTGGAAGAGGTTGAAGAAAAACAAGGTTTAATGGTTTATCTGACTTAGAGCATATTACGTAATTTTTTAAAGCATACTTTAGAGAAGAAAGGGGTCAGTTCATAATACTGGTTACATTTGGGAGGATGGGAAAGTTTTTGTTTGTTTTGTAAGTGGACTACATAACATAAAACAACATTATGCCATTATTTGTGACATATTTTATAGAAGGGAAATTAACAATTTTTAAAATGGGACCTAATTTGTTAAGATATTTATCTTCTTTGTATACCATCTTCAAAGCACTGCTTTTTTTTTTTTTTTTTTTTGTCAGTAACTTCTAGGACCATGATTGAGCATTGCCTTGATATTGAGTCAAAAGTAGAAATGATATTATTTTAATTATAGTGAATATAGAAATTACTACATTTAAAAGATAAAGATGTCATTTTCTATGCCAGAGCCCAGCAATTGTGGGGGGTCTTTTTTGTTTGTTTGTTTTTGGTTTTTATTGCCTTCCTCCCCTCCATACCTCTCTCTGCTGTCCCTCCTTGGGTTTCCGAGGCAGTATCACTATCACTACAGAAGTAGATTGCCCAACCTACTTTCTAAGGAGTGACTGGTGGGTTTGAACTGCCAGCCTTCTGATTAACAGTCAAATGCTTTAAGCACTGTGCTACCAGAGCTCCTAGCACCCCTTATATCCATCCCCATTGCTGTTCCTTTAGGTGAAATCTTCTCTCAATACTTGCTTTTTAACCAAAACAGTACACATAGTTTAAAAAGCAAACAACCTAAAAATGCTTTAAATGCCAGTAACAGCAGTTTCTTGAAGGGTTTGAGGGGGAAGGAGAAGGAGAGAGAGTGTGCTTACATAGAGTACTTAAGAGAGTTTTAGGCCTAAATACTCCCTGTTTTATCAGGGTATCCACTTCTAGTTGTTTTAGCTGTTTTTCAAATTAATACTTACTTCTACATTTAATTCTTAATACACATCTGCAGTCTCTTGAATCATGAATTTAGCCATTTAATTATCTCCTATCAAAGAAGATGGAAGATTTTAGCTTCATCTTTACCCTTTCCCCAAGCATTTTCCAATAACCTATATAAACTTTTTGTTAAATCTTATTTGATGTCTTCATTATGATGACCACAATAAATATTGTGCACTGAGTGTATAACTATGATATTAATATGCTATAGACACATTTCCCTTTTTTTTGTTTTTTACATATATATAGTAATCCCTCCTTGGGTTTCCGAGGCAGTACCACTATGGAAGTAGATTGCCCAGTCTTCCTTCTGAGGAGTGGCTAGTGGATTTGACCTGCCAGCCTTGTGGTTAGCAGTCAAATGCCTTAGGTACTATACTACCAGAATTCCGTGTGTGTGTATCCTGTGATTAACAATTTTCATTTATTTTAATTTGCTAAGCTTTATTAAAATCGATAACCAAATCTGCCCACACCCTATTAAGATAGCCTCTTAATTCAATTTTCTATACAGTAAAACTTGTCAGGTGATTTTTTTTTTTTAATTGTGATTTGGGTGAAAGTTTACAGAGCAGATTCGTTTTCCATTCAACAGTTTGTTGGATAATCTTAATTTCATTTTAAATCTTTTCTGTTGTCCTTTTTTTTGATCTCTAGGTATAATATTCTCCTGTTGTTCTCAAGGAGTACTGAACAACTATGTTGTCCTGAAGCTTCCATTGCATTAGATGCCATGATTGCTGCATTCTTTGTCTTCCTTCTTCCTGGTTAGGTCTCATATTTTGGTGGTGTGTAGTAGGGAGAGAAAAAGGGTGAATGAGTGGTAAATACACGATGTTGCTTATCTCTATTCTACCATCATGCTGTATGAGATACTTGGCTGGGTATAGAATTCTAGGTTGAAATTTATTTTTACTAAGAATTTTGAAGGGATGATTCTTCTTTCTGTTAGTATGAACAGTCTCTCTTATAATACACCTTCCTCCTTTTTTCTCTGTGGCAGATTTTAGGATATCTGTCTTTATTTCCAACATTCTGAGATTTCATGATGATATGTCCTTCTTTTGTAGGCATTTTCTTTATCGTTGTTCTGGGTGATGGTGGGCCCTTTCACTATGGAAACTTATGTCCTTTAAAACTGGGAAATTTTGTCTCTTTCTCTGGGGAAGTAAGCAGACCCTGGGCACAGAGAAGGGCTATCAAGGGCACATGCTACATGTTCTGCTGCAACAGCCAGCTGTTCACAGTCTGTTTTTCCTTGCACAGCTGGTAGAGGGCAGCTCGCCACCCCTCTTTGCAGCCTGCTCTTCAGACCAAAGGTCCTGACGCATGTGCACGCATGCATGTGCACACACCCACACACACATTCAAGGAGTGGACCCTACCCCAGACCAGACCCAACTGAACTGCCCTACAGGTCCGGGTATGTTTACTCTGCTGGTGGGCCTCCTTCCAAGGGTTTTGGTGGGTCAGCCTCATGAGGACCAGGGCTAGAACTGGGAAATTTTCTTGTATTATTATTTTGATGACCTCCCCTCTCTTTT
>NW_006922125.1:1447974-1450269 GCF_000298275.1 Orycteropus afer afer
GCACTCCTGGCCCCCGAGCTGTCTCCCTGTGCATACACAGCCCTTTTATTCTCCCATGACTGATCTCTCCAAGGAGTGTATCTACCTAATATAAATGATCAGCTCATACGCCTGTTTTGTTTGGCTGGAAGCCACAGGAACGGGTTCAGTTCTGGACCTGAAGGGCAGCTAAGGGCCATAGTATTAGGGGTTCCACCATGCTCTATCAGACCAGCAAACATGGTTCCTTTTTTTTTTTAAATGATTTTAAGTTTTGTTCCACATTGTTCTCCCACTCTATCCAGGGTCTCCTACATAGATCCCCTTCTAAGTGGTTGACTGTGATATATGGGCACCATCTAGTTCTTCTGGTCTCATAGTCATATAGGCTGAGGATCACATTGTGTACTTTTTCTGGAACTTTTAATGTTTAATGAATGTCATGTCTTTAAGTTTTGTTTTCTAACAATTTTGTGTGTGTGTGTGTGTGTGTGTAGTGTCCCATTTAGAAGGACATTTGCTCAATTTTGGCATTTGATTATTTTTCTCACAGAATTAAAAATTTTGGCTATCATATTTTTAATACAAGAGTGATTTTCTGGTTTTTAAATGTTACTTTTTATAGCATTATTGTCTTAGCTCTCCAAAGATGCTAATTATAATTTCTCTAATATTTTCCCCTATCTTCTGTATTAATCTCTCTCCCTCTTATTTTTTTTTAAAATTCTTTCATCTGTGTTATGGCTTTGGTCTTTAACCTTGGAGGTTCTCCTCAAATTTCTAGTGCTCATTGCTAGTCCATATAGTCAAGCACTAAAGTGCTTCTTAGGAGCTCTGTGTGCTTAGTCCGAATTTGTAGGCTGATGGTATTCACGGTATGTTCTTTTGTTGGTTTCTTCAGGTAACAAGCAACTAATCTGCCCTAGGATGGAATAAAACTCATTTAATTCCTGTTTTCATTATAGCATCTCATCCCTCCTTTTTTGCTCTGTGCCTGATATCCCTGAATCTGGTTTGGTTTTTCTAGTATATTCTAGTATGTTGCCTCTTTTTTTAGTTTAGCTCCTTTTTTGTTGGTGCAGTTTTTTGGGGGTTTATTTGACTGCTTACCAGAAGGTTGGCAGTTCAAACCCACCAGCCACTCCTCAGAATGGAATGTTGGGCAATTTACTTCTGTAGTGATACTGCCTCAGAAACCCAAGGAGGGGTCGCTGTGAGTCGGATCCCACTCAGTGGCAGTGAGTTGGGAGTGGTTTTTGGTGTTTTTCATACAATGGTTAGGTATAATCCTCTTTTCTTTAAGATGTAATCATATTCCAGTCATAACAAACTCACTTGGATTAGATTTCATTGTTCCTAAATTGTATTGGCCACTGTAAATAGCTGTTACCCGTTATCTATCTAAATAATACTAGTTTAGATCTTAGAAACCAAGCTTTGGGTTTCTTACTGTTGCTACTGTGTACTGACTACATATAGCAATTCAGTAATTTCTGCCAGCAATATTCAAGTATATCTTAAATATACTACATACTGCAAAAACATGTTTTTCTTTATGAAAATAAAGTTTACTTCTCTCCTTTTGAAAATTAGATAATTCAAAAATGGCAGAACTCTTCATGGAATGTGAAGAAGAAGAGCTGGAACCATGGCAGAAAACAGTAGAAAAAACTGAGGATGAAGATGATGACGAACTGATCTTTGTGGGAGAGATCTCAAGTTCAAAGCCAACCATTTCAAGTAAGCATTTACTTTCAGTAAAGCCAAGTTTTGTAAAACGTTGTTTCTAATGCATTTTTTTATATATTCTAATGTCCTTGCTCCTCTGCAAGGAGGTCCAGGTAAGTGGGAAGGTGAGGTCAGTAAGAACTTGTGAGAATCAAGGTGGAGATGTGGCTGAGGCCTTGAAAGCAGATAAGAGATTAAGAGATCAGATATGAGAAAAAAGGAAATGTTAACTAAGGGTCAGGATTACCTTATGGCATTGGAAGGAAGCCTTCTGAGATTAGAAATCATAATTTTTATTGTAGCCATATAACCTATTTATCTGTTTGTTCATTCATGTTTCTTTTTTTCCCTTAAGTCCAGAAATACAGACAGTGAAATGTTTGGAATACTTTCCTTAAAGTATCAGAATATACTAAATAAGTTTGTGTTAGTCTTAGATGGGGGTTCTCACATCCAGGTAACTGAGTTATACCACAATGTCATTTTGATTCTTGGCTACAAAATACACAGGTGCTATGTACCAACATGGGCTACAGCTTCTGGCCACACACATATAACAATTCTTGTTTATATTCGTAAAATAAATAT
>NW_006922125.1:1450785-1453073 GCF_000298275.1 Orycteropus afer afer
ACTTTTTAAAGGAGTTTTTTTTTTTTTTTTTTTTCTCTTTTTATTTTTACAGTAAACTTTTTTTAAGCCAGGAGAATTCACCAAAAATGTAGCTAGCATACCAATGTTTTATTACCCTGGCAGTGTATGAAATTGTTATTAAAGGATGAATTTTAAATTTTCTAAAAGCCTTGTTCCTGCTTCTCCTGCCTCTGAACTTTGAATGGCACTTCTGTTCAATTTTAACAGAAGTAGAATAATCTAACCAGTTGAATTGTTAGTATCATTTCCTATAGCAAATTGGGAGGTTGACATGTTTGTAATTAATAGTGTCACTGTGATTGCATTTATACTGAAATATTATCATATTTAAAAATTTTTATTTGGATTATCTTATTGAAAGCATGACAGATAAGATTCAATTTGGACTTATACCAAATGCAAATGACTGGTAACAGTACTAGAACAATGTATGTTAGTTGTGATTCTATCAAAAAGGATTGACCCCAATGGAATTTGTTCTGTAAATTGTTGACCAAGGATTTAGGCGATTTTATTGATACTGATATTGAAATATACTTCGAATTACAAGTTGTGTATCAGTGTTTTTGGATTATGAGCTAAATGTTTATATAAAATAATCAGAAGAGGAGTAAAAACTTGTGTTTGGTAGATTGTAGCTACCAAAAGGTACTGTAAGAATGATTCTTTAATGGCTTGAGTAAATACCTTGAATTTCTGAATAAAAACAGTTATCAAGTTACTTGAGCAAATTTTTCTCCCAGAAGACTTCTGTGATACTTAGTCATGAAGTACCACATCGCAATTATCAGAAAACATTTGATATTTGGTTCTTTTCTACTGTTGTTAGTTGCCATTGAGTCAGTTCCAACTCATGGTGACCCCCTATGTGCAGAACAGAACTGTGCTCCATAGAGTTGTCAAGGCTATGACCTTTTAGAAGCAGATTGCCAGGCCTGTCTTCTGAGGTGCGTCTGGGTGGGTTTGAACCACCAAACTTTGAGCTAGTAGTCAAGCACTTTACCATTCACATCACCCAGGGACTCCTTTCTAAATGGGAAAAAAAGAAACTTTTCAAAGTGTTTTTTATTTTGTTTTAAGTGCTTTTTACATTTTTTTGACTGGCCGTTTTAGGCAGATCTCGACTTTTCCAAATTTTAATTTGATTCCTCAATAACCTGGAAGTTACAAAGTTCACGAGTACAAGAGGAAGCAACCTTAAACTGATCCAGAGACTAGATTCACTTCGCGTGTAGCGGCAGATTTAAAATGCCTTGAGTTGAGATACTCTAGTAAATTCCAGGCTCAATTTAGTTTTCAATCTCTGATAGTTGCTTTTCAGAACTCAAGAGTACTATGTAGGTAATCCAGTCAGCTCTCCCATTATAAAACTTCCAGGCTTTTAGGGATGTTCTGAATGGAGTATGGGAATTAGGGAAGGGTTTGATTTAGAATCGTAGTCTATGCATAACCCTGTTGTTATTAAGGGAAAAAAAAATATACTTCCAGCTATAGATTGTATATGAATATGGTCTTGGAAAGTTTTTTCTATAATTATCATATATACTTAAAGTTTAAATGTTTTTATAGATATTTTGAACAGAGGTAACTCCAGCAACTCATCTTCAAGGTCAATAAAGAATGAGTCATTCAATCCGGGTATAGTAGTATTATATTATTTTAATTTTAAAGTTAAATATTTTGACACAGTTACATAAAAATGTATTCAATCTATTACATAATTTTTAAATATAGGTATTCCTGAGATATTCAAGACCACAAGTCAACACTTCGTGAAGCAAACACCAAGTCCAGGGTCCTCACCTAAATCTAAATCTTCACAGAGACCAGCTGTTTCTCAGAGCCTGTCTAAACCTGTAAGTGTTTCCTGAAACTACTCAATTAGCTAAGGCATACATCAGCTATTTTATTACCCTGTTAAAATCATAGACTATTACAGCTAGTTGTCATTCCAATAAAAACATAGTCAACATCAGAAAATGACACCATCTTTATGATACTTCATCCAATAGCAAAGTTATAACTGCAGGAACTGATAACTACCTCGTAATAAAATATGGTCATATTAAGTAGTTACATAGGAGCTCTGGTAGCATAGTGCCTAAGGCATTTGACTGCTAACTAGAAGGCTGTCGGTTCAAACGCACCAGCCACTACTTGGAAGGAAGGTTGGCAATCTACTACCATATTTGCACCCTGGTGGCATAGCGGTTAAATGCTTACTGGGGATTAGAACCCATCCAGTGGCTCCATGGGAGAAATACTTG
>NW_006922125.1:1454234-1455130 GCF_000298275.1 Orycteropus afer afer
TGACGGGTATAGATGCTATTATTATCCTCATTTTATAGTTGAGGAAACTTGGGCTCAGAGAGGTTAAATGATTCACTCAAGGTAACACAGCTGACAGTTGATGGATCTGGAATTTCTATACAGGCTATAAACCAAACCAAACCAAACTCACTGCCATCGAGTTGATTCTGGCTCATAGCAACCCCTTTTGGGTTTTCAAGGTGGTAAATATTTATACAAGTAGATTGCCCGTTCTACTCCCACGGAATGGCTGGTAGGTTTGAAGTGCCAGCCTTCTGGTTAACAGTCAGATGCTTTAGGCATTAGACCACCGGAGCTCCTTATACAGGTTAAGGCGGTTTTAAAAATATATATATACACACGTATCCATTTATCCATACATACTCATATAAATATATACTTTAAAAAATGGAAATATTGCCTTAGAAAAAATAATAACTGTACTGAATAAATGTAATACTCTTCCTTTGAAATATTTTTACAGGATTTTAGCAATGATTCATCACAAGTTGAATCAGATAAGCCTTTAATCTTACTATATGACTTGACCCAGGATACAACATCAACACAAGAGACCCAAGTCGTACAAGAACCTTCACAAAAAGGTTTGTTTTAGCACTTTTTCATGAAAATTATGAAAAAAAATTGATGAATATGCATATGGAATTGATTTTCTATTTTGAAACCCATACCTTCATTTAAGTTTTTCATATGTTGTAAAATAGAATGGAGCTAATAGTTCTTGAATGCCTTTGTTGAGTGATTTTATATATAATCTTATTATATAACTGAATGATACAGTATTTATTTTTGTTCCATTGACTAACATGTATTATTTCAGCTTATTCTTCCATAGAACTGGCCATGGACTGAACAATCTTTAATAAAATTTTTGT
>NW_006922125.1:1455256-1460417 GCF_000298275.1 Orycteropus afer afer
TTAAATGTATTTTATTGAAATATAATTTATGTACAGTGAAATACACAAATCTAAAGGACATGGGTCAATGCTTTTGGATTTTTTTTTTGTTTGCAGTGTTCTCTCCCCTTCCCTCCCACCCCTGGCAACCAACAAAGAATGTTTCCTTCCATATATAAACCTTTCCTTGACCCTCCACAACAACGAAAGAATACTATATTTGTCCTTTTGTAATTGACTTACTTCACTCAGCATAATGTCCTCCAAGTTCATCCATATTATGCAGTATTTTGTAGACTCTATATTATTCTTTAGTGCTGCATAGCATTCCAGTATGTATATGTACCATAGTTTGGTCACCCACTCTTCCGCTGATGGGCACATAGGTTGTTTCCATCTTTTTGCTCTTGTAAATAGTGCTGTGATAAACATGAGCGTGCATGGATCTGTTTCTATCCTGACTCTCACCTCTCTAGGATATATACCTAGTAATGGGATTGCTGGATCAAATGGTATCTCCAATTCCACCTTTTCTAAGGAATCACCATATTGCTTTCTACAGTGGTTGTATCACTTCACAGTCACGCAGGCAGTGTATGAGAGTCCCAATCTCTCCACATCCCCACCAGTCTTTGTTATTTTCTGTCTCATTCAACCTTGCCATCAGTGCTGGGGTGAGATGGTATATCTCATTGTTGGTTTGATTTACATCTCTCTGATGGCCAAGGGTTGTGAGCATCTTTACGTGTATTAGCTGACCACCTGAATATCCTCCATGGTGAAGTGTCTATTCATGTCTTCTGACCGTTTTTCAATTGGATTATTAATTCCTTTGGTGTTGAAGCATTGGAGTTTTCCATCAATCTTAGAGATAACTCCCTTGCCAGATACGTAATTATCAGCAAATATGAATTTGTTGCTATCATTTTCGTTATGTGCTTTTTCATTGTGTCGATTTCTTTGTTCCATATAATTTTCTATTCTGAGCTGGTTTTGTTTATGAATCATATTACCACTTCCTTCATTGCTATTGTTTTCGTATTTGCTGAATATTTATGTTGGTCCTTTTTTATTTTGATGTGAAGTTTTATCATTTTTCTTTGAGGTTACCTTGTGATTTATAGTTTTCTCCCCAAGTGTAGAACAGTCCTTTCTATCTTATTGTTGTCTTGACTTCCCTACCATCTATAAGTTCTGTAATGACACAGATTTTTTTCCCTCTTTTTGGTTTGTAATTGTCCTCATTTGTCGGTTGGTGTCTCTGGTTCCCTGTTTACAATCTTGTAGGCTTATTTATTTTTGCATACTTCCATAGCTGGGTTGGTTTCTGGGTTATATCATCATGTGTGTTAATGGTCAGTTGTTGGCTGTTGTTGCTTCTCTGTCCGAAGGGCTCCCTTTAGTATCTCTTGTAAGGTTGGTCTGATTTTAACAAATTCCCTTAATTTTTGCTTATCTGGACGTGTCCTAATTTCACCATCATATTCGAGGGACAATTTTTCTAGGTACATAATTCTTGGTTGGGAATTTTTCTCTTTCCATGTTTCATATATACCATCCCACTGTCTTTTCGCCTGCATAGTTTCTGTCAAGAAATACAAGTTTCATCTTATTGGTTGCCCCTTGTAGGTAACTTTTCATTTTTCCATGCTGCTCTTATAATTCTTTCTTTGTCTTTGGTTTTGGTGAGTTTGGTGATGATATGTCTTGGTGTTTTTCTTTTGGGGTCTATAGTGTTTGGGGTTCGTTGGACTTCCTGAATGGATATATTCTCCTCTTTCATCATATCAGGGAAGTTCTCCAACAAATCTTGGACAATTTTCTCAGTGGTTTCATTTTTCTCTTCCTGTTCTGGAATTCCAATGTGACACATAGGTTATTCCTTTTTATGGTACCCCACATAAACCTTAGGCTTTCTTCATTTTGTTTTGATCTTTTTTCTGATCGATGCCTTTCCAAAGAAGTATTTAGGTATTTGTTTTCAGTCTCATCAATTCTGTCTTCCATTGCATCATTTCTACTCCTTTGCCCTTTCAGTGTGTTACCTGTTTCTGACAATTTGGTATTAATCTTCTGGATTTTTATCTGTAGATTTAGAATCATTTCTGATTTTTCATTTATTTTGTCATTTTTTTCTTGTATTCGAAAATTCTTCTAGGGTTTTGCCTGTATTTTCCTTTGTCTGTCTCTCAGTCCTTTGAAGATACCTAAATATAGTTCTTTTGAATTTCTTATCAGGGAGTTCCAATGTTGCATCTTCCTCAGGGATGTGTTTTGGGTCTGTGTCCTGGTCCCTTGTTTCTCCTGCTTTATCTTGCTTCTTTGTGTGGACTGCGATGCTCTACTGTCTCTGAAGCATTGTGACATTTTTGTGTTTATATTTAAATGGTGATTATATGTTGGAGTGACTTGCTCACAATTTTCATTTTCTTTGTTTTGCTTATATGTTATCTATACAGGCAGGGTACTGTCCTGTGCTCCTCTATTTACTAGTTGACAGCACTTACACACTCACCACCACCTGTCTCCTTTCCTTTGTCAGCCTCTGGTAACTGGAAGTCTCTATTAGTAATTTTTATATATTTTGCTAAACAGAGAAAGGAACACAAGAACTTTTTAAATTTTTGACTTCTGGTAAGATGGAGGAATAGGCAAACAAGCAACACAGACCCTCTTCAACAAATAAAAGGAAACCAGTTGACAGAGATACAGAAGATAATCCTGGAGCCCTGAGCTTTGAAAGGTAGGATGCAGAAGTGGATTAGGCAACGACTAGTGGAAAAATCTGAATGAAAACAGTGAGTACAGAGATGGTCAGAGCTGCAGACTATCTGTGACTCTAACGAGACCAATAGCCTGAACATTTCCAAGTGGTGTTGGGACCTGAGAATTGACCTAAAGATCGGCCCTGGTCACAAGGGCTGCAGGGAGAACTGCACTGGTGATCTATGAGTAGGAAGGGAAACAGCAAGGAGGGAGACAACCTGAACTGTTGGCTTTCTGCTGTCCGGAGGGTGCAGCCATTTTGAATGTTTACGAGTGGCAGCCATTTTAGATATTTAAAGTGACCAAGGGAGCAACCATTTTGAATGTTTGTAAGCGGCAGCCATTTTCGTTATTTAAAGTGACTGAGGGTGCAGCCATTTTGAATGTTTACAGATGGCAAGCATTTTGGATTTTAAAGTGATAGCATTCTCATTTGAATTCTAGGGACCTAAGAATAGGTTTTGTTTGCCAAGGTCAGCAGGGACATGTGAGAGGCTGACAACAGGAAAGGAGACAGTGTGAGTGGTGGTGTATAAGTGCTGTCAACTAGCGAATAGAGGAGCACAGTACCCTGCTTGCATGGATAACATACAAACAAAACAAAGTAAATGAAAAACGTGGGCAAGTCACTCCAACATACAATAACCAATTAAATATAGACACAAAAACGTCACAATGCCTCGGAGATAACAGAGCATCACAGTCCACACAAAGAAGCAAGATAAAGCAGGAGAAACAAGGGACCAGGATACAGACCCAAAACACATCCCTGCAGAAGACGTAGCATTGGAACTCCCCGATAAGGAATTCAAAAGAATTATATTTAATATCTTCAACAAATGGAGAGAGAGAGATCAAGGAAAACGCTGACAAAATTGAGGAAAACAGAGAAAACCCTACAACAATTTCAAAAGATAATACAGGAACAAAATGACAAAATAAATCAAAAATTAGAAATGATAGAAAATCTACACACAGAAATCTAGAAGACTAATACTAAATTTTCAGAAATAAGATATTTAATGGGCAAAGGATCAGAATCAAATGAATGGAAGACAGAATTAAGGAGACTGAAGGCAAATACCTGAACATTTCTTTGGAAAGGGATCAATGACAAAAAAAGATCAAGACAAAATAAAGAAAGCCTAAGGTTCATGTGGGATACCATCAAAAGGTATAACCTACATGTCATCGGCATTCCAGAACAGAAAGAGACAAATAAAACCACAGAGAAAATTTTCAAAGATTTGTTGGAAGAGAATTTTCCCGGTGTGAGGAAAGATAGGAATATATCCATTCAGTAAGTCCAGTGAACACCAAATAGGATAGATCCCAAAAGAAAATCACCCAGACATATCATCAGCAAATGTACCAAAACCAAAGACAAAGAATCATGGGAGCAGCACAGGAGAAACGAAAAGTTACCTACAAGGGGCAACCAATAAGATTAAGTTTGGATTTCTCTATAGAAACCATGCAGGTGAGAAGATACTGGGATAGTATATAGAAAACACTGAAAGAGAAAAACTTTCAACCAAGAATTATATCCACAGCAAAGTTGTCCCTCAAATATGATGGTGAAATTAGAACATTTCCAGATAAGCAGAAAATAAGGGAATTTGTCAAAACCAGACCAACCTTACAAGAGATGCTAAAGGGAGCCCTTTGGAGAGAGAAGCAACAACAGACCATTAACACACACGATGTTACAACCCAGAAACGAAGCCAGCTATGGAAGTATCCAAAGTAAGTAAGTCTACAAGATTGTAAGCAGGGAACCAGAGACACCAACCAACAAATGAGAACAACTGCAAACCAAAAAGTGGGAAAAAACTGTCATTACAGAACATCTAGATTATGGGGAAGTAAAGACAACTACAAGGTAGAACGGACTGTTCTAAACTTGGGAAGAAAACTATTAATCATAGGGCAACCTCAAAGAAAGATGATTAACCTTCACATCAAAATAAAAAAGAGGACCAGCACAAACATTCAACAAATACTAAAACGATAGCAATGAAGGATGTGATAACACAATTCATAAACAAAACAAGCTCAGCGTAGAAAATTATATGGAAAAAGAAATCGACACCACAAAAAAGCATATAACAAAAATGACAGCAACAAACTCGTATTTGCCAATAATTATATATCTGGCAAGGATTTATCTCCCAAGATTTATAGTGGAAGAGTAGGTTTCCAAACTATAGTACATGCATGTAATGGAATGCTATGCAACACTAAAAAATAATGTAGAGTCTGCAAAACACCACATAATATGAACTTGAAGGACATTATGTTGAGTGAAATAAGTCAAGCACAGAAGGACAAATTTTTGTGGAGAGTCAAGGAAAGGTTTATATATGGAGGGAAACTTTCTTTGTTGGTTACCAGGGGTGGAAGGGCAGGGGAGTGA
>NW_006922125.1:1460726-1465353 GCF_000298275.1 Orycteropus afer afer
TGGAAATGACTTGACAGCAGTGAGTTTGGGTTGGTTTTTTAGATGTAGTTGATTTCCTCTATTGTAAAGGTATTTGTGGATTTTATCGGTCCATCTATACTGTTACACCTCAGCTTTCTCATTTTAAAATAGATAAATATTTTTTTCACATAATGTATTCAGTCTTTAGACTTGAAATTAGCCATTTGGATATATAATTTTAATTTCTATTCTTTCTCCATTGAAGCATAAATGAGATAAGTGAAAATGCATTGAAAACAGTACCCAGGTTACTAACATCTGGCTTAGGTACAACTCGTATTTACAAGGCAAACCCCATAAAGCTTATTAAATTAAAAATTCCAGGTACCTACAATGGTTCTTAATAACAAACAGGCACTATTTTGCAATGAACACTAAACATTATTATTTGATGAAAGATGTTTTAGTTTATCTGGAAGTGTTTCTTTAATGTTTTTTATGCATAGAAGGGTATACTATATACTAAGACAAACATTTGACTGATACTGTCTGTTACGACTTTCATACCAATTCAACTTAAAGACAGGCTTAGGAATGCAACTAGTTCATAACTTGGGGACTGCCTGTGTAAATTTTGAATGATCTGACAACAAACAGCTCTTAGAATGATAGCTATGAATGATAATATGTGCTGTGTGTTCAGAAGCATGATTAATTAACTCCTGTCTAGGGTAATCATGGGAGGTTTTTGGAGAATGTTGAATTTGAGCATGAGAATGAAGAGTGAAAATTGAATTTTTATTGACACAAATAAGAATTGTTGAGGGTAAGGAAAAGCACAAGCCAAAGGCAACTAGATAAATTAAAGGGCCAAAATTTAAAACTTTTAAACTCAGAATATTTTTATTTAAAAAATACAGAGATTTCTTCATGCTTAAAACACTGTATAATAAAACCACCTATTTTTACTATCTAGCCTATTATATGAGGAGCTCTGGTGGTACAGTGGTTAAGGATTTGGCTGCTAACCAAAATACCAGTGGTTTTAATCCACAAGCTGCTCAGTGGAAGAAAGATGAAAGTGTCTGCTTCCATAAAGATTTACAGCCTTGGAAACCTTATGGGAGTCACTGTGAGTCTGAATCGAGTCGATGGCAGCGAGGTGGTTTTGTTCGGTTGGTTTTGTTTGTTTGATTGGTTAGTCTATTATATAATCAATTGCCTAGTAAAAAATAAAATACTCATTGGTTGTTCAGGTCCAAGCATTTCCAAGGAATGTTAACCTGATGATGCAAAATCAGTTCAAAATGCCTGCAGTATGTTGCTGTTAAGTGTCATGGAGTCAGTTCCGATTCATAGTGGCCCTACAGCAGAATGAAATACTGCATATACTGCATAGTCCTGCACCATCCACACGATTGTTGCTGTGCTTGAGTCCATTGTTGTAGCCACTGTGTTAATCCATCTCATTGAGCTTCTTGCTCTTTTTCACTGACCTACTTTACCAAGCATGATAGATCTTCAGGGACTGGTTCCTACTGACGGCATGTCCAGATTATGTGAGACGAAGTCTTGCCATCCTCGCTTCTAAGGAGTAGAAACTATGTCACTGGTATTTGAAATATCAGCAGGGTCAATCCTGGTGGACAGGTTTCAGCAGAGCTTCCAGACGAAGACATCTTATCCTAGGAAAAAGGATTGGGCCATCTACTTCTGAAAAAAATGGCCACTGAAAACCTTATGAATAGCAGTGAAACACTGATGTATTCTTCTGGCAGTCCATGGTATATCCAGTATTCTTCACCAACACCAGAAATCAAAGGCATAAATTTTTCTTTGGTCTTCCTTATTTATTATTTTCTTTTCACATGCATATGCGGCTATTGAAAATACCATGCCTTGAGTCAGGTGCATGTTAGTCCTCAAAGTAACATCTTTGCCTGCAATATAGTTGTCAGAAATCATGTGCTTTAAAGATGAGGGAAAAATTATTTCTATGTGATTTTAAAGAATGAAATACAAATGTGACAGACAAGCCCACTAATGTAATAAGCTTATTTTTCTGGCATGTTTCCCCTTATTAAAAAGCTGACAGCTGAATCTATTGGAATAGTTTTTTCTTTAAAATAAACTACAACATTATGAAATATTTTATTAGTATTTGTCTTAGTTAATCTAGTGCTACTATAACAGAAATACCATAAGTGGATGCTTTCACAAACAGTTAATTTTTATTTATTCTAAAAATTCAGAGACCCTTTAAGATGCTTTCTATTCAACCACTTAAGATTTCTAATGAAAAAATTCAAGTTGGTTGTTTTTCCCACCTAAGAAACTGACAAATGGCCTACTCATGGCTTTAAATTTTTTGTTTACTCCCTATGTAAAAAGTGGAATGACTAATCTCAAATAATACCTCATGCATTCATATGAAAAGGGTAAAAGATTAGTATAATGGCTTTCAAACTATGTTCCCCAGAGCCTTGTGGGTTCATCTTAGGGAATACATTGGGCAAGTCAGGTAGAGAAACTCTCTTTTTATATTTTATGTATTACACTTTTGCGCAATATTTTGAGCAGGGATTTCATTGCTAAAAATAGTTTTGAGCTTAAAAAGCATCACATCAAAGGCTTAAGGATGACATAATTCAGAGCACTAGCAAGAAAAATGGGGCTAGTTAGGCTATAATCAGATCAGACAAAAGTCCTTTCTGAAAATAAGCCACGACTATACTTTAATAAAGATTCTAAAACTGCATATCCTATTTTAATGTTCCCAACTATACACTAATGTGAAAAGTAACAGAGTAGAGACATATTAGAAATATTCTAGGCTTCTAAGTCATACAAGTTAAGTTCAAATCCAGGCTCTGTTACTCAATAACTATGCCTATATTCTTGGGAGCTCTGGTGGCGTAGTGCCTAAGGCATTTTGACTACTAACCAGAAGGCTGGCAGTTCAAACCTACCAGCCACTCCTGGAAGGAAGGCTGGGCCTACTTCTGTAGTGATACCGCCTCAGAAACCCAAGGAAGGGTTGCTATGAGTTGGATCCGACTCAACAGCAGTGCATTTGGTTATTTTTTTTTTATGCCTATTTTCTTGGTTTATCATTAACCTAAGCCTCAAGTTCATCATTTGTGAAATAGGAGGTATAATGCTTTATTCTTAAGGACTATATTAAGTCTCAAATATAATAATATATTTAAAACACCCAATATAATACTGGTCACACAGGCAGTACTTAATAATAAGTGGCAGCTATTATCATTACACCAAGGTGCTCTGGCCGCATAGTGGTTAAGGCATTTGGCTGCTAATCAAAAGGTGGGTGGTTCAAACCCACCAGCTTCTCTGTGGAAGAAAGATGGGGTGGGATCTGCTCCCATGAAGATTTACAGCCTTAGAAACCCAATGAAGGTTGCCACCAATCAGGAATGACTCAATGGCAATGAGTTTGGTTTTATTATCATTACCAAAGAAGCTCTGCTAGTGTAGTGGTTAAGGCATTTGGCTGTTAACCAGAAGGTCGGCAGCTTGAACTCACAAGCCACTCCACAGAAGAAAGAAGAGGTAGTCTGCTTCTGTAAAGGTTTACAGCCTTGGAAACCCAATGGGAATCACTATGAGTTGGAACCAACTTGATGGCAGCTAAGTTTGGTATTTTTTTGGTTATTATCATTACCAAGTCCCTAGGTAGTGCAAATGGTTTGCATTTGGCTACTAACTGAAAGGTTAGTGGTTTGAATCTACCCAGAAGTGCCATGAAAGGCACTCTGTCAACTTGTTAGATTCCAACCAATCAGTTCTCAAGTCGATCCCAACTCATAGAGACCCCATGTGTTACAGAGTACAACTGAGTTCCATAAAATTTTCAAGAGTATGGCATTTCAGAATCAGATTGCCAGGCCTTTCTTCCAAGGTGCCTCTTTCAAGTTGCCACCAACATGTTGGTTTGTAGTAAAAAATTACAAACCATTTGTACCACCCAGGGACTCCTAAAAGATTGTAGCCATTGAAAACTCTATGGAGTGCACTTCTTAGTTTGTATTGTTACGGATATGGATTGAATTGTATCCCCCCCAAAATATGTGTCAACTTGGCTAGGCCATGATTCCCAGTATTTTCTGGTTGTCCTCCATTTTGTGATCTGATGTAATGATCTTCTATTTTGTGATGTGTTATGAATTTTAACCTCTCAATATTAATGAGGCAGGATTAATGTGGGGTGTATTGAATCACCACAAGGAGATCTCCAAGGAATGCCAGGCCCATAGATGTTGAAAGGAGACAAGGATCTACCCCTAGAACCTACAGAGACAGAAAGTCTTCCCCTAAAGCTGGCACCCTGAATTTGGACTTCTAGCCTCCTGAACTGTGAAATAATTTACTCATAGATAATTTAGGCATAGTTGTTGAGTAATAGAGCCTGGATTTGAACTTAACTTGTATGACTTAGAAGCCTAGAATATTTCTAATATGTCTCTACTCTGTTACTTTTCATATTAGTGTATAGTTGGGAACATTAAAATAGGATATGCAGTTTTAGAATCTTTATTAAAGTATAGTCATGGCTTATTTTCAGAAAGGACTTTTGTCTGATCTGATTATAGCCTAACTAGCCCCATTTTTCTTGCTAGTGCTCTGAATTATGTCATCCTTAAGC
>NW_006922125.1:1467503-1471022 GCF_000298275.1 Orycteropus afer afer
GACTCATAGCGACCCCTCCTTGGGTTTCCGAGGCAGTATCACTACGGAAGTAGGATTGCCCAACCTTCCTTCCGAGGAGTGGCTGATGGGTTTAACCGCCAGCCTTCTGGTTAGCAGTCCAGTGCTTTAGCCACTATGCTAAAGATAGGGCCATTTTAATCTACTGACTCAGGACCATAGTAATGGAAGGACACCAGACTCAGTTGACACAACAAAATACAAAAAAGTCTTGTTCCTCATCCTACATTGGTGAGTAGCTACTGGCTTCTTAAAAGCTTTCAAATGGCCATCCTAGATGCAGCTAATGATCTCCTATCATCGGAAGTAAAGAAGAGTACCAAAAACAAGAAAAAAAAACCAAAGGCCTTTGGAAGCCATCAGCCCTAGGACACGATGGCCCTTGACTGGAAGAACTAGATGGTGCCTGGCTACCAATGCCAGCCACTCAGGAAAAGATCAAATCTGGAGATATTCTGGATAGAGTGGGAGGGAAAACATGGAACAAAATCCAAAAACTCAATAATGACTGGAATTACTGGTCAAATGGAGTCTGGTGAGACCCTCAGTACTATGGTCCTGGGATATATTCTGGGCATGGAATAAAACTCACTCCAAGGGGTGGCTCTCGGCCCAGTAGTCAACAACATGTACATGCAGACCACTCAGCTCAGGGTGACGCACCCACATACTCTGTGGAAATTCATCCCTTGGAGCAATTGACCACGGGGCACCAGAGGGGCAACATTCCTATGGAGGAAATGCAGGATACACAGGAGTGCATAACTATGAGGGGCATGGGGCGGGGGGGTCCTGGGTAGGGAGGGGAGGAGACTGAGTTAGGGTTGGGATGGTAAATGGGAAGTGAAACTAAATGTACACATAATGTTGAATGTAAAATAAACTCTCTAAAGTTGTACCTAAACCACACTAAAAAAAAATTAATTAAAAAATAAAGATAGGGCCATTTTAGTAGCAGTTGTAAGCAATATTCTGTACTAAAGCATTTACCAATGTCTTTTCCACAATTTAAATCATTGTAGATATGAATCGAAGTTTGCCTTTATTAAAATGTCCTTCTACGTCTGAAGTAAACAGTGTCAATCCAAAACAGCCAAAGACCAGCAGAAATATTTCTGACATAAATAACTCAACTTCAACGATACCTTCCCAGGTTACACTACCACAAGGTAAATATAAAATCTAACACTTAAAAACTATACATAAATGTTAGAAGTTGTGAATTTTAAAACTATTATTAGTGCTTTCTTGAGGCTTAAAAAAAATGAACTTGAGTTCTATTAAGTCCTTAATTTATTTCAGGTTCAAATATCTCAGCAAGTCAAAATAAAATTGAAACACCTTTTCTAAGAGCTTGTCCAAAGTGCAATGTTATATTCACTCTTTTGGATCCTATGAAATATCACATGCAGGTAAAACTTTTACAAAATTTAATTTTAAAAATGTTTATAAAATATTAAGGATTGGTATACAGTGAATGATAGTTTGTCTAGACAAGACATCTGTATATGAAAATCTGGTATTTCCTTTTAGCTTAAGTAAAAGCTTACATTCATAATTTTCTTTATATAAGATTTTAAAATGCTTTCTCAGTCATCAAATCATTAACCATCAAATTTTTAAAACTAAGGTCATGTACACTGGATCATGCCATTCTTCAGAATTTCTATAAAACTGACATTTTATTAGGTGTTTAATCTTTCATTTATCTTACTGTTTTGGTTACCTAGTGCCACTCCGACAAGAATATACCACAATAGTCTCTTAAAATTTGGAAGCTTTAAGTCCAAGTTCAAACTGCCAAGCTCTAGGGGCTGGTTGAAAGCCCCTCAACCTTGGGGTCCAGCTCTGCCTCCTGCTTCCGGCCCATTGGAGCTAGAGGCATTTCTTCACTCAGACAGCTGCTGGCTGCTGAGGCTGACAAGCCCAAGGTTGATAAGTAAAAAGGCACAGTGTTAGCAAACCACAGGGCAGGCCATTATAAGCGCCAAGGTCAGCAGAGCATTGCAGGCTGCTGAACAATGACATGGCTATATGCAGGGTCCAAGCATGCCATAAGCTTGAGACTATCGGCAGGGCTTCTGCTTATATACAGGAAGCAGACCACATCCCAAAGGCAGCTACTCAGCTGCTTGTGATAGATCCCACCATGGAGTTGATTACCAGTCTCATCATGCTGCCCAGCCACTCAACCAGGCCCAGCCAAGTTGACATACAAATTTAACTACCACACTTAACAAATTCCTTTTGTTTAGTATTTTTGTCCATGGTGATATATGCATGTCACATTATTCGATGACAATCTTAGTGTTTTTAATACTCAAACATAAGCTCCTATAATATAATATGTATAGTTGTTTATAAATTAATTCTAGCTTTATATTCGTTTAGGATGCTCTAGGAATTAGGATATGGGTACTTATCAAAGTACTAATAAGATATAGGTTAGGCAATACTCAACTATTTTATTAGATATTCTAGTGTCCTGTTGTGTTTGGACAAAAATAGTCTGTATTCTTCTTGAATGCTCAGTATAAATGGTAAGAAGAGAGAAAAGAGACAGACAAAAAGACAAATATAGGTTATATGATGAAAAGAAGAGAGGAATGCAAGCCAAAGAAGAACTAGGGGAACATACTTGCTCATTGTTTCAAAGATTGGCAAACTTTTGTTGAAATTCAGTATTTTTGTGGAAAAAATCACATAAAAGACTTTCAAAATTCTAAAATACAATCTGTCTGTATTTCAGCAAAACTGTATTTGATCTGCCACTATCACCATCTCCCAGAGTGTGGTTCCTGTTAACTGAACTTGGTGTTTGGTTTTATGTAGGAAGTATCCTCTATAAATGCTTTCAGTTTTCTTGTCTATTTAATTTGTAATGAGATACTTAATTTTTTGTTTTAGAAATGACAAGAGAAAGAAGAGGCTGAATTTTAAAATTATCTTTAAACTTAATTTTTTGAATAGGTACTACAGTAAAATGATTCAAAAATAAAAAGTATAAGGAGGTACATAGTGAAAACTTTCACCATTATCTCCAGCTTGCCTACTTCCCAAAGGAAATCATTTTCTAATTGTTTTGTATCCTTCTCCCTGACTTTTCTTCAGCAAAACACAGGCAAATAGGAATGGTCTTATTTCCCATCTATTTTGTGCAAGAAACATAGCATACCATATTTATGAGAAAACTCAAAACCAAACTCACTTGCCGTCAAGTCGAACCCAACTCGTGGTAACTCCTCCTTGGGTTTCCGAGGTGTTATCACTAAAGAAGTAGCTTGCCCAACCTTCCTTCCAAGAGTTGCTGGTGGGTTTGAACCTCCAGCCTTCTGGTTAGCAGTCATATGCCTTAGGCACTATGCTACCAGAGCTCTTGTATATATGAGAAAGTGGCAACCATTCTCCAAAATGTAGCTTTTATTTATTTTAGCATTGTTTGTGATTAAAACTGGGGGAACTTTTTCTTTCTAGCTTATATTTTTTTTAATATCAGTTAAT
>NW_006922125.1:1471603-1479752 GCF_000298275.1 Orycteropus afer afer
CCGAGGAGTGGCTGGTGGGTTTGAACCGCCAGCCTTCTGGTTAGCAGTCAAGTGCTTTAGCCACTATGCTACCAGAGCTCCTAGGTTTCCATATTTTCACTTGTATTTTGTCTATTCTATGTCATGATTTAAGAAAGGTGAATCCAAGTATATACCACTATTTTCTTTGATGTCTTCCAAATATATTTTATGGCTGTTTATATTTTTTGGGATAGATATAGTTCTTTCTCTTAAGGCTTCATTGTGAATGCACTCTCCCCTTAAAATGTCCTTTTTTTCCTTAATGTTTAGTGGTTTTTAGCCTGAATTCTACTGTGTTTGATACAAGGCTCACAAACCTTGCTTTTTTATTGTTTCCATTTGCCTACCCTTTGTTTTTCCTTTTATTTCAACCTGCTTTTAGTATGTTTTTTTTTAACTTTTAACAGTTGTTTTTCTTTTGTGCTCCTGTATGAAAATCTCTTCTAGTAGCTGCGTTATTAAACCCATTTGTATTCATTCACATGATAGATTTAATTAGTATTGGTTCTGTCACAGATTTTCACTATGCTTTCTTTCTAAGTCTGTAACTCTGTGGTTTCTTTGTATGTATGTAGTTTTGAGTTTTTAGGAAAGTTTGTTCTTTTGTTCTGCTTATTCTTACAGGGAGTTCTTCCAAACAAATCCTACAACTGAAAACTACGTACAGTAAACAATTATTTTTATCTAGCTGGGGGGTGGTAGTAAAAAGCTCATGTATGAAAATATTCCACACTCTGATCAGTTTATATGAGGTCTTGATTTTACTCATAAGGTCAATAACCCCTTCTGATACTTAGGGATTCTAGACAGACTGTGTTGAGGTTTATGAGATCTACCTGATGCTTCTCTCTTTGTGCTTCTTATATTTTCTAGCACCTTGAATCTGGGGAATGGTGTATACGTATAGCTGTGCTCAAAATCCAGTTTCAACCAGGCTTTCCTGAATTATTACCTTGATATTTGATAATTTTTAATATACATAATGGCATTTAAAACTACCTTTCCTTTTAAACTATAGCTTGACAAAGGTAGACATGAAATGAGTTTTGGCCAAGGGACAAATTATTATTAAATATTTACATTTGAGAAGGTAAATTGCGAGGAAAAGAGTATTAAATTAATAGCTAGTCCTGATCTTAAGATTTTTAACTTGTTTTTAGGATGACTTCTTTGTCAATTAAAATAACTGGCATTTATTGTTTGAATGAGGCTTATATGTTTTTCTCTTTCAGCGTTGTTGTCCAGCTATGGTCAATAATTTTTTGAAAGATGTTAAAGCTGAACTTCCAAATAAAGCAAATAAAAATAAGATAAGTTCAGAAAAAGGAAAGTTGATCATGTTAGTGAGTGACTTTTATTACGGAAGACATGGAGGAGCTGTCGAAGAACAGAAGACTTATACAACCTTTAAATGCTTTAGTTGCTTGAAAGTTCTTAAAAATAACATTAGGTATGTAAATACTTATTTTACTTCTGTTTTAAAATTAGCATAGTACAGATAAAAATGTATCTTTATCTTGCACTTTTTTGTGTCATCCTATTGTTGTAGTTAGGTGCCATCAAGTCAGCTCCAACTCATAGTGACCCTATGTATAATAGAATGGAACACTGCCCAGTCCTGTGGCAACCCACACTCCTTGCTATACCTGAGCCCATAATTGAAGCCACTGTGTTGATGCATCTTGTTGAGGGCATTCTCCTTTTTCACTGACCCTCCACTTTACCAAGCATGATAGCCTTCTCCAGGGAATGGTCCCTTTTGACAACATGACCAAAGTATGAGAAACGAAGTCTGATCATTCTAGCTTCCAAAGAGCATTCTGGATGCACTTCCTCCAGGACAGATTTGTTACTTCTTTTGGCAGCCCATGGTACTTTCAGTATTCTTCGCCATTACCACAACTCAAAAGCATAAACTTTTCTTTGGTCTTTATTCGTTGTCCAGCTCCCACAAGCGTATGAGGCAAATGAAAATACCGTGACTTGGGTTAGGCTCACCTTAGTCTTCAAAGAGACATCTTTGCTTTTCAGCACTTGAAAGAAGTCTTTTGCAACAGATTTGCCCAGTGCAATACGTCATCTGATGTCTTGATTGCTACTTCCATTGGTGTTGATTGTGGAATCAAGTAATATGAAATATTTGACATCTTCAGTCTTTTCTCCATTTATCGTGATGCTGCTTATTGGTCCATTTGTGAGGATTTTTGTTTTCTTTATGTTGAGGTGTAATCCATACTACAGACTATAGGCTTTAATCTTCATCAGTAAGTGCTTCACATCATCTTCACTTTCAGCAAGCAAGATTGTGTGTATCTGCGTATCACAGGTTGTTAATGAGGCTTCCTCCAATCCTGATGCCGTGGTGTTCTTCATATAATCCAGCTCCTCAGAGTATTGGCTCAGCATACAAATTGAATAAGGATACAACCCTGACACACTGCCTTCCTGATTTTTAAACCATGCATTTATCCCCTCGTTCTGTTCAAACAACAGATTCTTGGTCTGTGTACAGGTTCCTCATGAGCACAATTCAGTACTATGGAATTCTCATTCTTCCCTCTATCATAATTTGTTATGATTTGCACAGTCAAATGTCTTTGCATAGTCAATAGAAGACAGGTAAAATACCTTTCTGGTGTTCTTTGCCTTCAGCTAAGATCTCTCAATCCAAGTCCTCTTCTGAATCCCGCTTTGAGTTTCTGGAAGTTCACTGTCAGTATACTGCTGCAACTACTTTTGAATTATGTTCAGTAATATTTTACTTGGATGTGATATTAATACTATTCAACAATTTCCACATTGTTGGGATCACCTTTCTTTGGAATAGGTACAAATATGAATCTCTTCCAGTCAGTTGGCCAGGTAGCTGTCTTCCACATTTCTTGGCGTAGACAAGTAGGTGCCTCCAGTGGGGCATCTGTTTGTTGAAACATCTCTGGGTATTCCGTCCATTCCTGGAGCCTTGTTCTTCGGCAATTCTTTCAGTGCAGCTTCAACTTCTTCCTTCACTGCCATTGGTTCTTAATCATATGCCACCTCCTGAAATAGATGAACATCGGCCATTTCTTTTTGGTACAGTGACTGTGTATTCCTTCCATCTTCTTTTGATGTTTCCTGCATCATTCAGTATTTTGCCCATAGAATCCTTCAATATCACAACTCAAGACTTCATTTTTTTCTTCAGTTCTTTGAGAGATGCCGAGCATGTTCTTCCCTTTTGGTTTTCTAACACCAGGTATTTGTACATTTCATTATTATAATTGACTTTGTCTTTTTGAGCTACTCTTTGAAACCTTCTGTTCAGCACATTTATCTTGTCATTTCTTCCATTTACTTTAGCTACTCTTCATTCAAGAGGAAGTTTCAGAATCTCTTCTGACATCTATTTTGGTCTTTTCTTCTTTTTCCTGTCTTTTTAATGACCTTTTGCTTTCTTCATTTGTGATGTTCTTGATATCATCCCACAATTCCTCTGGTTTTTGATCATTGATGTTCAGTGCATCAAATCTGTTTTAGATGGTCACTAAATTCAGGTAGGATGTAATCAAGGTCATATTTTGTTCTTTAGATGGTCTCTAAATTCAGGTAGCATATAATCAAGGTCATATTTTTGTTCTTGTGGACTTGTTTTAATTGCTTTCAGCTTCAACTTGTACTTGCATGTGAGCACTTGATGGTCTGTTCCACACTCAGCTCCTGGCCTTGTTTTGGCTAAAGATACTGAGTTTCTCCATCACATCTTTCCACAGATGTGGTTGATCTGATTCCTGTGTATTCCATCTAGCAAAGTCCATGTGTATAGCCACCGTTTATTTTGTTGAAGAAAGGTATTTGCAATGAGTAAGTCACTGGTCTTGCAAAATTCTGCCATGCAATCTCCAGCATTACTTCTGTCACCACGGCTATATTTTCCAACTCCCGGTGATTCTTCGTTTCCAAATTTTTCATTCCAATCACCAGTGATAATCAACACATCTTGATTGCATATTTGCTCAATTTCAGACTGCAGAAGTTGGTAAAAAATCTTCTATTTCCTCATCTTTCACTTTGGTGATTGGTGCATAAATTTTGATCATAGTAGTATTAACTGGTTTTCCTTGTTAGGCATATGGATATTATGCTGTCACTGACAGCATCGTATTTAAGGATAGATCTTGAAACATTCTTTGTGATAATGAATGCCACACCATTCCTCTTCAATTCTTCATTCCCGGCATAGTGGATCATACGGCTGTCTGACTCAAAATGGCCAAAACCAATCCATTTCAGCTCACTAATGCCTAAGATATCAATCTTTATGCATTCCATTCATTATTGACGACTTCCAATTTTCCTGGATTCATACTTTGTACATTCCATGTTCCAATTACTGTTACTTCCCATTTTGAATCGTGCCTTATCAGCAAATGGAGGTCCCAAAAGTTGTACTCCATCCATATTGTTAAGATCAGCTCTACTCTGAGGAGGTAACTAACTCTTCTGCAGTTGTATTTTGAGTGCCTTTCAATTTGATGGGCTCATCTTTCAGCACTATATCAGACATTGTTCCAGGGCTGTTCATAAAGTTTTCTGGTGATACATCAGACAGTGTTTCACTGCTATTCATAAGGTTTTTGCTGGCTAATTCTTTGAGACGTGCATAGCCCTTTCCTCCTTCCGAGTCTATCTTAGTCTAGAAGCTCCACTAAAACCTGTCCACCATGGGTGACCCACCTGGTATTTGGAATACCAGTGGCATAATCTCCAGCCTCACAGCAACACACAAACCACCACAGTATGACAAACTGACAGACAAATGATGGTGTATCATCCTAGATAAGCAATTTTAACACTTTCTACTAAGAACAGAGGTAAGATTATCTTGTTGAAAAAAAAGCTTTTGTCCTTTCTTATATTTTAAGAGTCTGAATCATGAATTCACTTAGTTGTATCTTTCAGATAGCTTAAGAAATGGCAAAATTTATTTTAACTGTAGAGAAAATTATCTTTTTTCTCCTATATTATAATTAAACTAAAAGTTTTCCCACCAACCACCCCTTGGAAAGATGGGGCGATCTACTTCCGTAGTGATACCGCCTCAGAAACCCAAGGAGGGGTCGCTATGAGTCAGATCCGACTCATTGACAGTGAGTTTGATTTTTTGGTTTTAGCTACTTTTAAATCTTTTCTTGATACCACAAGAAGAACCACTTTATCCAGTTTGACTTCTTCCATACTAATCTTGTTAATGTTCAAATTTCTAAACTCATATTTATCATTTTAGCACATTTACATTGCAGAGAAAGTGATCTTTCTTGGTGATCGTCTTTAGAAAATTACCAGTTCTATGAAACATACCTGTTTGGATTTTAGCACTTAACACATTTTGAAAATAAAGATTTAATTCCCAGTCGATTTTGAAGATTTTTTTAATACATGTATGCTTTAAATTTTAGGAACTAGTACTTTTCAATCTTTGAGTTATATGCCTTTTTTTTTAGGTATTTTTTAAACAATATATGGGGTTTTCCTACATTAATGTTACCAAAACCAGTTAGTTATTTTATTCTGAGAACAGCCTTGCAAGAAGTCTGTTTTTCTTTCTATCTCTATCTACTGGTTTGAGAAATACGAGCTGCTGGTTAAAGTTGATATAATAATTGAGAGATAGCTAGTTGCTTAAAATACTATTTCATGTGGATAGATTTTAAGAACTTAAAATTATGAGCTGAAAGATTAATGGCTGGTATTAAAACCAAAGGAGAAAAAATGATATTTCAAGGTGTTACTGTAACCAGTTCTAAAGAGAAACAGTGTTTTGGAGATATAAGATACAGATAAAGGTTAAAACCTTCATGATGATTGCTCTCTAAGTTGATGGCAATATAACAATTTAAAGATTCTTTCAGGGACTCAAAGTGAATAGTTGTTAGTAGTTGACACAGTCTGACAGTGGTGGTTTTGATTGAATAACTTTACTTTCAAATTCAGCAAAAAGCTTTAGTAAATTCTCTGAAAAAGTATAGCATAGTGCCTAAGGCACTTGACTGCTAACCAGAAGGCTGGTGCCCACCAGCCACTCCTCAGAAAGAAGGTTGGGCAATCTACTTCCGTAGTGATACCACCTCAGAAACCCAAGGAGGAGGGGTCGCTATGAGTCGGGTCCGACTCAACGGCACATAACTATAACAGCAACTGTGCTGTTGAAGGTCATAGTTGAAGCTGAAATAGCAGAATGTAAAACAGAAAAATGGATAGTGTCTACTATGTGTATAGTCTGCAAGTTAAAGTGAATACTCAACTGGTATCATTAAATTAAACAAAAGGTTCTTGTAATTATAGGCATTAAAATTGCTGCTGCATGCAATTAGAAACTATGACACAAGTAAAAATATGAATAATTTGTGTTTTAAGTCACAGAACCTATTAAATATGTTCAGGGCCTTTAGAAGATTTCTTTTATGACTCTAGCTGCTTTTTGTGGTACTTTCCTTCATTTAAGTGTTTTATTTTAAAATGTGGATAGTACTTTATAAATGGAAAAGAAGCTAGCTGTTTTTCTTTGCCAAAAACGTTTTTTAACCTCAAATTATTAATAAAAATTATAGCAAATTAGTGATATTTCATGTTAACTACATTAATGAATTATTTTCAAACAAAGATTAAAAGAAAATTGTTTACTGAGCTGCTTAATGAATGTGATTATTTGAAGTGCATTCTTTTTCAGAGGCCTTAAAAGCTTTAGAGAAATTATTTTGATACAACTATGCAAATCTTACTGTAATTTTACAATTTACAATTTAGATTCAGGTAGTTGTTTGTGGGATTTTTTTTTCTTCAATCTGAATTTTTATACCCATTAACAATCATGTACAGGTTCATGAACCACATGAAACACCATTTGGAACTTGAAAAGCAGAACAGTGAGAGTTGGGAAAACCACACCACCTGCCAGCACTGCTATCGTCAATATCCCACACCATTCCAGCTGCAGTGTCACATCGAAAGTACACATACACCCTATGAATTTTCTAGTAAGTTATAACTTCATTTAAGTACTTAATAGTATTGATTTTAATTATGTTAACTTGTGAGCACACCTTAAGAATTCTGGCAGAAAAGTAAATAGATTTTGTGATTTGAGGGCAAAATTGAAAAAGACAAATTTTAACTTTTAGATAAAAACAATTACTAAAATTGAAGTACCTTGTAGAAATGATTCATTCATAGAAACTTCCTTAGCATAACTAATGCATTGTATGTCAGAGACTAAATTAGTAAACTTAGATTCCATAGTTTTTAAATATGAAATCAATGATAGTTAAAATCAAAGAGTCTGGAGGTAGGCATCTTGGATTCAAAACCCAACTTTGTCTCTTAATAAAGCTGCGAGATCTCAGGCAATTTACTTAATCTTTCTATACCTCGGGTTCCTTACCTGAAAAATGACAGTAGTAGTAGTAGTACCTTTCTCAGTGATATTCCAAGAGTTAAGTAAGTTAATATAAGTAAAGTGTTTTCAATATTGCTACAGAATAAACAACTATATAATTGTTGGAACCACCATTATTACTATGGCAACTATTATTATTTCTGTTGTGGATGTACAAAATGATTTTTTAATTTATGTACATCCTTAAAATGAATGTATAATGTCTTTTTTCCTACTTTCAGCTATTTGCAAAATCTGTGAATTGTCATTTGAATCCGAACATACTCTTTTACAACATATGAAGGATACTCATAAGCCTGGGGAAATGCCATATATTTGCCAGGTACACACACGTTTTATCACTTACTTAGGTGCTTATTTAATTTTCATGTGCCATGAAATAGTATTCTAGTTTTAATTTTTTTAAATAATTTAAATAAAATTTACTAAAATTGAAGACCTTGTTATGGATAATTCACTAGTGAAAAATCCCTTGGTTTAACTCATGCATCATAGGTGGCGATGGCAGGCTGGTTTTGGTCTGCGGGCCTGCAAAAGCGGCGAGGAGGCCACATGTTCTGACCTCCTCTAACCCTACAAGGGGAAGGCAGGATTACCAGCAGTAAACCAAGGCCTATTACTGCAAGGCCAGACATGCTGCCTCCCTCCAGCCCTTGCTCCAACCGTTCCTCCCAAAGCACCCACCACCTCCCTCCT
>NW_006922125.1:1480312-1480896 GCF_000298275.1 Orycteropus afer afer
GGGCAATCCTACTTCCGTAGTGATACTGCCTCGGAAACCCAAGGAGGGGTCGCTATGAGTCGGGGCCGACTCGACAACAAACAACAACAACAACATGGGTAGAAAAGCCACACAAAGTAATTTACTACACTGCAGGGCCATAGTTTGATAACCCTTGTACTAGAAAAGCCAGAGCACTGGTGGTGCAATGGCTAAGGCATTTGGCTGCTAACCAAAGGTCGACGGTTTGAACCCACCAGCCGCTTCGTGGGAAAAAGATGAAACAGTCTACTTCTGTAAAGATTTGCAGCCTTGGAAACCCTAAGGATCAATACTCTGTTCTGTAGGGTTGCTAAGAGTCAGAATTGACTTTATGGCAATGGGATTTGAGTTGTTTTTATTTGTTTGTTTTTTGGTACTGTTGTTGTTATGTGCCATCGAGTCGGACCCGACTCACAGCGACACTTCCTTGGGTTTCCGAGGCGGTATCACTATGGAAATTGATTGCACAGCCTTCCCTCCGAGGAGTGGCTGGTGAGTTTGAACTACCAGCCTTCTGGTTAGCAGCCAAGTGCCTTAGGCACTACACTACAAGAGAGCTTTTG
>NW_006922125.1:1482261-1483829 GCF_000298275.1 Orycteropus afer afer
TAAACCATGTAGTGTCCCCTTGTTCTGTTTGAACGACAGCCTCCTAGTCAAGGTACAGATTCCTCATGAGTACAATCAAGTGCTCGGGGATTCCCATTCTTCTCAATGTTATCCATAATTTGTCATGATCCACACAATCAAATGCCTTTGCATAGTCACTGTTTCATATAGTAGGAAAAATTCTTACAGAATTGTCTTGTAGATTAAGAGATATCAAAGTTTGAAAAGTCAAGTGAAGCTAGGGGGTTGTAGATCTGAAAAGGAAAAGGAAATCTAGTCACATTTTAGAATGTATCCCTAAACTTTGAAAGATGACTTTTCTGTCTCCAAAATTATCTTAAATTGCAATAATGGGATTCTTGGTTGTGTTGTTGTTGTTATGTACCGTCAAGTCAGACCTGACTCATAGCGACCCCTCCTTGGGTTTCCGAGGCAGTATCACTTCGGAAGTAGATTCCCTCATCTTCCTTCTGAGGAATTGCTGGTGGGTTTGAACTGCCAGCTATCTAGTTAGCAGCCAAGTGCCTTAGGTACCGCACTACCAGAGCTCCCTTGGTTTTGTAGGCAGCAGAATTAAATTAGTAGTACATAACATTCTTCTAAACAAATGACTCGGCTTGGCTACTTTGATATAATAGCATATCCATTATGAATTTTCAATTTGAACTAAGTTTGCCTTATATCTCTAGGTTTGCCAGTATAGATCATCTTCCTTTTCTGAAGTAGAAACTCACTTTAGAGCATCCCATGAAAACACTAAAAACTTGCTGTGTCCATTTTGCCTCAAAGTTAGTAAAATGGCAACACCCTACATGAATCACTACATGAAGCATCAGGTAAGATTTACCAGTTCTTATTTGTTCATATTATCTTTGTGAAAAAACTGAGTATTTAGAACATTGATTAGAAAGAAAGCCGAGTTGTTCCAAATGACATGATTAATTTATAGTTTACACTGAATTACTTGTGAAACTTCTTTTTCTTGTCTGCTTTCTGGTGATTATATACCCACACTGTCTAGTGTCATAGCCACTAGCCACATGTGGCCATTTAAATTAATTAAAATTAATAATGGATACCATGTTGGACAGCGCAGCTACAGAATGTTACCATCATTGCAGAAGGTTCTTACAGACAGCATCTCTGTATTCAGCCATTTCTATAACATAGCTTTCTTGGGAGTCTCTGATTAGATTTGTTTGGTTTTAAAAAGTTCACTTTATTTTGCCAACTTCTGAAACAAATAGAAATAGCAAAAATTAAAAACAGTTTACTTTTTCAAGGGTAAAAACATACCTCATTTCCACAGTATTGTATGTTTGGATACTTGATCCTTCACGCTTACTAAAATATCTTTACACTGTAATTTGTATGGGACCTTTTTCATTAGATGGTAATTGATAGAATTTTCATGTTAGATGCCTATATGGTAACAAATACTTTTGAAACCCAGATACTAATGCAAGGAGTGATTTATTTTAATGAGATAGTATTTTGGTATTATTTATACTTGCAAGATGCTCAAGTGCTGGTTTAAAAAATACTTAATATTAGAATTAAGAGCAATT
>NW_006922125.1:1484076-1484810 GCF_000298275.1 Orycteropus afer afer
GTTGTACAAAATGCAGACTACAGTTTTTGACATGCAAGGAGAAAACTGATCATAAGGCACAGCATCGGACATTTGTAAAGCCTAGACAGCTAGAAGGATTGCCCCCTGGGACAAAAGTGAGTTTCGCATTTGTTGTATTTTAACATTTTGTGTGATAATAGAAACAAACTCCTGACTGATTTTATCTACTGAGTAAATACTAAAAATTCTGATTCTTATTATGACTTTAATTTTATGTTTTATCCTATTTATGTTTGGAAAGAAAAAACTTTTAACCATTGCTTTGAGTTCATTGAAACGTAATATGTTGGAGTGATATTCCTTTGTAGTGAATATAACTTATACTTGTTAGAATGAGTCAGTCACTTGTTTCAGTATTATATAGACTGTCTTTGAACTGTGCCACTTGGCAGCATTTATGTCTATTTTAGCTGCTAGACTGTAAAGTGTTTGAGATCAAGCATCATGTTTCATTTCTTACTGTGTCTCCAGCATCTGTCATTGTCACTTGAATTCCATAAGTTTGTTGAAGTTTGTGTCATGGAGTCTACTCTCAGAAGAAAGTTCTACTCCTAGATAGCATTGCTGTTTTAAGTGAGCAAACACATGTCTAACTATACACTGATTCTTGTAATTGATTTTTCCCTGTTTGCCTTACATACATCTGTTTTTTCTGACTTCTTTATATAAAGTCGGATCTTGAATATTTACTCCAGTAGAAAGAAACAAAGGTA
>NW_006922125.1:1485479-1487779 GCF_000298275.1 Orycteropus afer afer
CGTCTGGTTAGCAGGCAAGTGTCTTAGCCACTATGCTACCAGAGCTCCCCCCAGGAAAAGGTAGTCCTGAGATTTAACTTCAGGTCTTTTGACTCATAGTCCAGTGATTTTTGTATCATACCGAACCATATATATTCCATAGGCAGCTGCTCAAGTACATGGGGAGAAAAGTATAGAAAAATTATTTAAAAGAATGGTAGGTGACTTCCGGTAAGATGGAGGAATAGGCAAACAAGTGACACAGACCCTCTTCAACAAAGAAAAGAAAACCGATGGATAGGGATACTGAAGATAATCCTGAAGCCCTGAGCTTTGAAAGGAACTATAAAAGTATAGAATTATATAAGTGGATTAGGCACCAGCTAGTGGAAAAACCTGAAAGAAAACAGTGAATACAGAGATGGAGCTGTGGACCGTCAACTACTCTGATGGGACCAACAACATGAATATTTCCAAGTAGCGTTGGTACCTGAGAATTGACCTAAAGATCAGCCCTCGTCACCAAGGGCTGCAGGGACGACTGCGCTGGTGGCCTATGACTAGGAAGAGAAACAGCAAGGAGGGAGGCAACCTGAGCTGTTGACTTTCCACTGTCTGGAGAGTGTAGCCATTTTGAATATTGAAAGTGACTGAGCACCCAGCCATTTTGAATGTTTATAAGTGGCAGCCATTTTGGATATTTAAAGTGACCGAGGGTGGAGCCATTTTGAATGTTTAAAAGTGGTGGCCATTTTCAATATTTAAAGTGACTGAGGGCGCAGCCATTTTGAATCTTTTCAAGTGGCAGCTATTTTGGATTTTAAAGTGATAGCATTCTCATTTGGATTCCAGGGACCTAAGAATAGATTCTGTTTGTCAGGGTTGGCAGGGACATATGAGAGACTGACAACAGGAAAGGAGACAGGTGGTAAGTGTATAAGTGCTGTCAGCTAGCGAATAGAGGAGCACAGTACCCTGCTTGTATAGATAACATACAAAGAAAACAAAAATTATGGGCAAGTCACTCCAACATACAATAACCAATTAAATATAAACACAAAAACGTCACGATGCCTTGGAGACAACAGAGCATCACAGTCCACACAAAGAATCAGGATAAAGCAGGAGAAACAAGGGATCAGGATACAGACCCAAAACACATCCCTGAGGAAAACGCAGCATTGGAACTCCCTGAGAAGGAATTCAAAGAATTATATTTAGGTATCTTCAACTAATTGAGAAGACAGATCAAGGAAAACACAGAGAAAAACTTGAACAATTTCAAAAGACAGTACAAGCAAGAAATGACAAAATAAATGAAAAATTAGAAATGATACAAAATCTACACACAGAAATCCAGAAAATTAATACTAAATTTTCAGAAATAGGTAAGACATTGAATAGGCAAAGGAGCAGAATTGAATCAATGGAAGACAGAATTAGAGAGATTGAAGGCAAATAGCTGAACACTTCTTTGGAAAGAGATGAATCAGAAAAAAAATCAAGACAAAATGAAAAAAGCCTAAGGTTCATGTGGGACACCATCAAAAGGAATAACCTACATGTCATCGAATTCCAGAACAAGAAGAGACAAATAAAACCACAGAGAAAATTGTTAAAGATTTGTTGGAAGAGAATTTTCCCAGTATGATGAAAGATGAGAATATCCATTCAGTAAGTCCAGCAAACCCCAAACAGGATAGACCCCAAAAGAAGATCACCCAGACATATCATCATCAAACTCACCAAAACCAAAGACAAAGAAAGAATCATGAGAGCAGCATGGGAAAAATGAAAAGTCACCTACAAGGGGCATCCAATAAGATGAAGCTCAGATTTCTCGACAGAAACCATGCAGGCAAGAAGACAGTGGGCTGATATATAATAAAACCCTGAAAGAGAACAATTTCCAACCAAGAATTATGTACCCAGCAAAATTGTCCTTCAAATATGATGGTGAAATTGGGCCATTTCCAGATAAGCAGAAATTAAGGGAATTTGTTCAAACCAGGCCAACCTTGTAAGAGATGTTAAAGGAAGTCCTTTGGACAGAGAAGCAACAACAGCCAACAACAACTGACCATTAACACACATGATGATGTAACTCAGAAAACAACCCAGCTATGGAAGTATCCAAAGTAAATAAGCCTGCAAGATTGTAAATAGGGAACCAGAGACATTGATTGACAAATGAAGACAACTACAAACCAAAAAGAGGGGAAAAACTGTGTTGTTACAGAACTTCTAGATGGTAGGGAGTCAAGACAATTACAAGATAGAACAGGCTGTTCTCAACTTGGGAAGAAAACTATAAATCACAG
>NW_006922125.1:1488463-1491667 GCF_000298275.1 Orycteropus afer afer
CAAGTGCCTTAGGCACTATGCTACCAGAGCTCCTCCAATGCATATAATCAGACATCTTCTGGATACTAAATTACAAATTTTACATTACTCTTGATCTCTAAGGAAACTCTGAATATTATTAAATCCTTCATGCTCTATGATGAATTTATGTCAAAACTCTCCCATAACCATTGGAAACATAAATCCTGCCTAATAAGCACCTAGAAAGAGAAGGTCATGTTTACTGGAAATCTGTTTGTTTTGTAGTTATCAAAGGGTAATGCAGACCTTTCCAGAGTTATTTTTTCAGGCATTGAGATTTAAATTTTGGCTTCTGTATTCTTTAGTCGTAATCAGAGCATGAAAATAGCCCAGAATGTACTCTTTTTGATAGTCATATAATTTGCATTGACTCCTAATACTTCTGTAGTGATACTGTCTCGGAAACCCAAGGAGAGGTCGTTAGGAGTTGGATCCGACTCCTCGGCAGTGAGTTTGGTTTGGTTTGGTATCTGTATTAACATATAATTGCTATCAATACAAAGCTATAATGTTTCAACCGTAAATAAATATCAAAGTAAATTTAATTTAATCGGTGTGACCTTTTAGACTATATGAAAGACTTACCTAATTAGTTTTTCGTGGATTACTTCATGGATAAGAATCAGCATGGATCCATTCCACAAAATTTGGAGATTGATCCAGTCCTCACTTTCCCATTCATTTCTAACACCAGCCACCCACATGGTCTCTCTGACCTTATCCACCCAGAGCTCTAGAGCAGATCTCACAGGTTAAGAGGACACCATCCTTCAGACTACTCAAATAGGCAGATGGCAGCCGGAAGTTTGGAGAGACCACAAGACAACCTCACTTTCACTTGCTGATTCCTACTTCTCCTTGGGGTTTGATAATTTGCTGAAACAACTCAACAGAATTCACAGAAGCACTATATACCTACTCCTCACTTATTGACTTATCTCATCACCCAACATTTTGCATTTACAGCAGTAGTTAAAAAAAATCTGAGTATTTTGCACATTAACAACATACATCTGGCAGTAGCAAATGCTGAGGTGCTAGATGAGCGTAATGCTGACTGATGATTAAGGTTATGTGTCAACTTGGCTGGATCATGATTCTCAGTTGTTTGGCAGTCCTGTAATGATGTAGTCATCCTCCATTTTGTTATCTTATATAACCATCAATTATTTCTTGTAACAGCCTGGTCTTTGGAACCTGTGTTAATTAGGTTGTGTGTCAAGTTGGCTGGGCCATGGTTTTGAGGACCTTGGTGGCTGGATGTAGTTATTCCCCATGATGAGATTTTAATCACCTCCATGGTGGAATCTGCTGTGAGCAGCTAAGTAGTTGCATTTGGGGTATGGCCTGCTTCCAGTATATAAGGAGAAGCTTTGAGAAGGTTCTCAAACTTTTTGCCATTTGGCTGTCTTTATCTCCAGTTACTGGACTTGAACGAGTGGCTTGACTTGTTGCCTACTCATCTTGGGATTGTGCCAGTTTATCTGCTGACCTTGGGTTTGTCAGACTAAGTAGCTCTGAGAGTCAGAAGAAACCTTTAGCTTGCTCCAGTGGGCCTGGACCAGGAGGCAGAGCTGAAGCCCAAGGTTGAGGGGCCTGCATCCAGCCCTTAGAGACAGCACTCTGAATTTGGATTTCTAGCCGCCTAAACTGTAAGAGAATGAGTTCTGTGTGTTAAACCATCCACTTGTGATATTTCTATTACAGTAGCGTTAGAGAACCAAGACAGAACCTAACTGTATCAATAAATGAGGAGTGGGTGTACTTTATAATTATAGATTTATTATAGCAAAAGGCTACAAATCACAGTATCATAAGGAATAGCTGCACAGGTAAGGTCTGAGAGGGTTCCCAACAAGGAGTTTCTGTGTCTCATAGAGGGCGCATCACCCTCCTTCTGCCAGTTAGGAGCCTTCATGTTCCAGTTTTTTGTTGGCCAGTCCTGCATGATAGGCTGAGTCATGCCTCCTGACTAGCCCCTGCTTGCCAGCACAAGTTCTTAGGCATGGCCTAGAAGTCCCAGACCAGCACACCCCAATTACTCCAAGGGTTTTTTTTTCTCAGGAACCAAGGATAAAGGCCACCTTACTGTTGGTTAGGGAGCTCTGGTAGCGTAGTGCCTAAGGCACTTGCCTGCTAACCAGAAAGCTGGCAATCCAAACCTCCCAGCCCCTCCTCGGAAGGAAGATGAGGCAGTCTACTTCCATAGTGATACTGCGTCGGAAACCCAAGGAGGACTCGACGACACATAACAACAGCACTGTTGGTTAAGGGTTGTATTGCAGTGTTGTTTTCATAACAGTTTTATTGAAATATAATTCATACACCATACAATTCACTCATTGAAAGTGTATGATTCAGTAGTTTTTATCATATTCACAGAGCTGGGCAAATAACACTACAATCAATTTTAGAACGTTTTCATTACCCCCAAAGAAACCCCATAGTCATTACCAGTTGCTCTCCATTTCTCCCTCCTCCAGCCCCTGGCTACAATTAATCTGCATTCTATCTTTATGGATTTGCCTATTCTGCACATCTCATATAAATGGAATCATACAATATGTGGTCTTTTGGGACTAGCTTTTTTTACTTAGCATAATGTTTTCAAGGTTCATCCATATAGTGTATATGTAACTCCTTCATTCCTTTATATGACCAAATCATATTCCATTATGGCTATACCATATTTTGTTTACCCATTTATCAATGGGCATTTAGGTTGTTTCTACTTCTTGGCAATTATGAATAATGCTGCTATGAATATTCATGTACAAGTTTTTGTGTGGAGATAGGTTGTTGTGTTTCTTGGGTATATACCTACGAGTGGAATTGCTGGATTGTATGGTAGCTTTCTTTTTGAGGAAATGCCAAACTGTTTTCCAAAATGACTATATGTTTTACGTTTCCCACCAGCAATGCCTAAGGGTTCCAGTTTTTCCACATCCTTGTCAGCACTGGGTATTATCTCTTTGTTATTATAGCCATCCTAGTGGGTGTGAAACAATAGCATTTCCCTGATAGCTAATGATGTTGAACATCTTTTCATGTGCTTATTGGCCATTTGTTAATCTTATTTAAAGAAATACCTAGTCAGATGCTTTGCCCATTTTTAAATTGGATTACAGTATTTTTATTGTTTGAGTGCTAAGAGGTCTTTATACATTCTAGTTCCTTATAAGA
>NW_006922125.1:1492336-1494701 GCF_000298275.1 Orycteropus afer afer
TGTGATGATTAATTTTCTAAAATAATACATTACCTTCATTTTTATAGGTTACTATTCGAGCTTCGGTTGGACCTCTTCAATCAAAACCATCAGCTAGTCTTTCCAGTAGTACTCCAAGCACTTCTCTTCAGGTCTTACCTCCAAATTCTAATACTAAAACTGCTAGAAATACCACAAAATCTAATGCAAGTAAATCTAAGACAAGTAAACCTCGTGCAACTACATCCACTACAAGTAAACCTAAAGCAAGTAAGGCACGTGGATTTATAGCTAAATGCAAACCACAGCCGTCTTACACACAGAAGAAACAGCGCAACAGAAAAAATAAAATCAGCACAGCTTTGAAGAACCTAAGGTAGTATCTTTTACTCCTAATAAACAATACTAATCTAATCGTAAAATATTAAAATTTTATTTTAATATAAATTTGCCGTGTCACAGAACTCCATTAATGATGTCACTTGACTGGCATAAAGGCCAAGCAGATAATAAAAAGATGTTTATTCTATACTTTTCATCTATTACATTAACCTTATATCTTATACTGCACTTATATTTTGTGATACTTGAATTGGTTAATTTGATCCTTTTTTTTTTTTTTTTCCTGTTCTAGCTTCTTGTTCCAAAGCAAATGTTAAATTATTTAAAGAAATTAATTTAAATATCTTGGCTTCAGTTAACAAAATGTTAATAAGGCTTTTTTCTCTTACTTACTCTTTTTTCTTTTAAAATATATTATCATTTTCTGTCTCCCTAAGGTTTCGTCGGGGACTTCACAAGTGCATTGAGTGTCGTTCCAAAATAAAAGATTTTGCAAGCCACTTTTCTACATATGTCCACTGTAATTTTTGCAAATACAACACTAACTGTAGCAAATCTTTTGTAAATCATATGATGAGGTGAGTTAAATGTGTAAATTGCCTATCCAAATTTTGAGGAAGCTGTGATATTAGAAATCAGTTTGTCTTATCAGGGAGCTTAAATGATTTAGCAATAGGAAACTTCTAGTATATCACTCAGTACTGTCTTCCACCATAGTAACTCATGAAATTACTGGGACAAAAATTGTAAGAACAAACTAATGAAATTAGGAAAGGTTTGTTAGGGAAATTTGTTTTTCTGTAGGAATTTGTTTTCTTACAGTTCTTTTTAAAAATGAGTTATTTTCAAATATAACAATGTTTTCAATATTATCGAGTAAATACATATAACTACATGAGTGGTATCTTCTTCGAAGCAATTACTTTTGAAAGACTGGTTGTACAGTCCCACCAGCGGTGTGTGAGAGTACCAATCTCTTCACGTCCCCGCTAGCAATAATGTTAAGAACATTATTGGGTTGGAGTGTCTCTCTCATTTATCTGTACTTCCTTTCATCCATCCATTCATCTTCAAGCCATCCATCTTTGCATTCATTCAGTGAAATGAGAGACTAAGGGATATTTTGGTTATGATGCTACAGTTGGAATTCCCTTTCTTACATTGATTCACTTTATGTTATTTGAGCACCTGCCATGTACTCTCTTTTAGGGAAAGCCTTCAGAGCCCACATTATTTCATTTGTATCTCATTTTAGTAGGTGTTTACTTTATTCCTTCAGGATGCATTTTATTTTTCTTTCTTTTTTATTAAATGCATTTTATTGAAATAAAATTTATGTACAGTGAAATACACAAAACCGAAGTGCCGTGGGTCAATGCTTTTTTTTTTGCAGTGTTCCCTCCTCTCCCCTCCTGCCCCTGGCAACCAATAAAGAAAGTTTCCTTCCATATATAAACCGTTCCTTGACCCTCCATCATAACAAACTAAATACTATATTTGTTCTGTGATTGACTTATTTCACTCAGCATTATGTCCTTCAAGTTCATCCATGTTATGCGATGTTTTGCAAACTGTACATTATTCTTCACTGCTGCATACCATTCCTTTGTGTTTATGTACCATAGTTTGGTCATCCACTCTTCCATTGATGGGCACGTAAGTTATTTCCATCTTTTTGCTATTGTAAATAGTGCTGTGGTGAACATGAGTGTGCGTATATCTCTTCCTGTCCTCATTCTCACCTCTCTAGGATATATACCTAGTAATGGGATTGCTGGGTCAAATGGTATCTCCAATTACAGCTTTCTAAGAAATCAACATACTGCTTTCCACAGTGATTATATCACTTCACAGTCCCACCAGCAGTGTATGAGAGTCCCAGTCTCTTCACATCCCCTCCAGCATTTGTTATTTTCTGTCTTGTTGAACCTTACCATCATTGCTGGGGTGAGACAGTAGCTCATTATTGTTATGATTTGCATCTCTCTGATGGCCAGTGATTGTGAGCATCTCTTCATGTATTAGCTAGCCACATGAATATCCT
>NW_006922125.1:1495600-1504011 GCF_000298275.1 Orycteropus afer afer
AGTAGCTAAAAATTGTTCAAGTATAAATCTGATAAATTATTTAAATTAAGGTTGTTCCAGAAATAAGATACAACTAAGAAAAGTGATTTTCTTCCCATGATTTGCCTATCATGGCCTCTGTGTTACTTTTAGCTACCACTTTAAAGGATTCACCCACCCACCCCTTTTTTTGATGGCTTCAGCATCTGTCTCACAGGTTCCCCCACCCTTGATGATCAGCCTGACTTCTTTTATTGCCAGCACTTCACATCCACCTGTGACTTATTGTACCCCTTTCTTACCGCTGTCTCCTTTTAACCTCATCATATACAGTATTCATTCATTTAGAATTTTCATTCCCCCATGACTTTCAGGGCCTCAATCCCTCTCTCAAGTTAAGCAGCACCACCAAACTTCATAGTTAACCTCACCTCTAGGTAGCCTGTTTTGAATGCTGCTTTGTTTTCTCTGAGGAGCTCTGATAACATAGTGGTTAAAGCATTCGGCTGCTGACCAAAAACGTTGGTAGTTCAAACCTACCAGCTGGTCTGCAGGAGAAAGATGAAACAGTCTGCTTCCATAAAGAACCCTATGGAGTTCTGTCCGATAGGGTTGCTATGAGTCAGAATTGAGTCGATGGCAGTGGGTTGGAGTTTCTTTTGTCTTGGAATCCTGCGTGTCCTCAGCGTTTACTCCAGGTTGCTCGCCTTTTTGATCTTTCTCAATACCTCTTTTTCTTTTTTAACTTCATTTGTGATTTGGGTAAATATTCCTTTATTTTAATCTACAACATCTGTAAAACGTTTTCAGTAACATGAAGATTTTATTCTTGTCTCAGTTGTTAACCTTGTCTACTATTTACTCAGTTTATCTTTTTCATCTTTCCCCAAATTACCTTTTTTCTTACTTCATTTTTTTTTCTGTTACTGTCATCAGGATGTTAATCTCAGAAAACAAACATCTCCCACTTTTTCAAAATTAACTCTGTCCCCCTCTTCTCCATTCCCTTCATCTTCATTTCATCTCTGTCTCTACCACATTCCTTCTGCCTACAAATATTTTCAGGTACCTTTTTTTTGGGATGAGAGAGGTTTGCCTTTATTTTTCTTATTTTCTTATTTTTCTTTTACCATCAACATCTGTAAATAGCTTATTTGTTATTTCTTTGCCTTTTACAATTGGAATATCACCCCTACTTACTAGCTAAAACTACCCCTTTAAAGCTTATCAGTCATGCCCTAATCATTAAATGTGAATGTGGTAAATCCAAGCTAGGCCTAATACTTCTCAGACTTTAGCTTGCAAAAGAATAGCCTGAAAAGCTTGTTTAAAAAGATTCCTGGAATATTTTGGAAAAGTATAGCAATAGTGGCAGCACAACATGAAAACTGTAGTCAGTGTTACTGAAGTTATTGTATTGGCAAGTGTTGAGGTGTGTGTATTTTCACCACAATAATTTTTTTAAAAAATACAAGATTCCTGAGCCCCACTGCCTGAGAGAGATTCATTTAGTAGGTTTGCAGTGGGACCTGAGACTTTGCATTTCTAATAAGATCCCAGATGATGCTGATGCTGCCGGTCCATTTACCACACTTCTAGTACTACTGTGCTGGGCTAAATCCACCTGGCTTTCTGATGAGGGTATAAAAGCTATTGTCATTGACTACAAAGTTTGTTTCATGGTTTTCTGTTTCATGGTTTTCTGTTCCGTGTTTTGGAGAAGCATTGTTTTAACTTGTGATCTCTACTTGCTAATTTGCTTCCTTTAAATGCTGTTCTAGTAATTGCAAAGAATTCTTTGAAGTGTTTGATTTTACAGATGGTAAACAGTGGCATTTAGCTTGGGTACTGTTTAATTCCAAGATCTTTCAGATGATGCGCGCACACGTGCACACACACACACACACACACAACACCATATTAAGGTAAGAAAGTGATGATTATTATTAACAGTTCACATTATGTTGTTGTTGTGTGCCGTCGATTCAAACCCGACTCATAGCGACCCCTCCTTGGGTTTCCGAGGCAGTATCACTACGGAAGTAGCAAAATATATTATTAGCAAATATTATGACTTACTGTAAAAGAAATTAATCAAATTTCTTTTGTCTCTTTTCTCTCCAGCTCTCATAGCATCAATCCAAGTAAACGGTTTTACATTTTTAAGAAAAATTCAGCAACTCCCAGGTAACCATTTGATCTTTTTCATTCTTTTTTTTGGAAAATTATGATAAATATTTTTAACCTAATGTTGGGGTACCTAGTTTGGAAATGTAAATGATTGCTACAGGAAATGTCAGAGTTCTGTTTGTTAACATTCCTAGATCAAAGGAGGTAATAGACTATCTTTGGTTAAATTGGTTTCAGTGATCACAGACATTAAGATGAATATTTCTTGCATGTATTTGCATTGTAAACTAAGAACAAACATAAAGTTCTCCAATGATATTTGAACATTAGAAAGATTTCTCAGATAGCTAGTAAAGTGACTCCATCATCCGTCCATCAGTTTGTCATCTTGTGGTGGCTTGTGTGTCATTGTGATGCTGAAAGCTATGCCACCAGTATAGCAAATATCAGCAGGGTCACCTATGGTAGACAGGTTTCAGCAGAGCTTCCAGACTAAGACAGACTAGGAAGAAAGGCCTATCAATTTACTTCCAAAAATTAGCCAGCGAAAACCTTATAGATCACAACAGAATATTGTCCTATATGGTGCTGGAAGATGAGCCCCTTCAGTTGAAAGATACTCAAAATGTACGGTGGCCACAATACAACAGTCATGAAGATGGTACAGAAATGGGCAGTGTTTTATTCTGTTACACATAGGGGTTGCCATGAGTTAGCTGACTCGATGACAACAAACAATAGTAAAGTGACTTCTTCAGTTTTGAAATAAATTTATTAAACCAGAGTAATTCTTGGGTATGCTCTGGTGGCATAGTGCCTAAGGCATTTTCACTGCTAACCAAGAGGCTAGCGGTTCAAACTCACCAACCACTCCTCGGAAGGAAGATTGGGCAATCTACTTCCATAGTGATACCGCCTCGGAAACCCAAGGAGGGTTCGCTATGAGTTGGATCCGACTCAATGGCAGTGAGTTTGGTTGGAATTCTTGAAATCAATATATAGCCTTCATAATTCTTAGTTTCTTCTTTTTGAAATAGAAAAGTGCACAGCTTAATAACTTTGCAGAAAGAATTATTGATGAGTAATTAATTGATAATTTACTTACACCATATAGTTACCTCAGAATCCACTGACTACCATTTTTCCATGTTTTCCTTTGTTATTTTACTCCTGTTGGCATTGCTACTTGAAATATTAGTGTCAAGATCTTTGAAGCACCAGGCCAAGATATAGATATAAGATTAACTAATACTTGTTTTGATGCTTCAGATTTAGTGTGAAAAGTGGAATAGGTGATAATATTATGTCTTAGGACCTTTGTATTTGTTATTCCCTCTGCCTAGTATGCCTACTTTGATATCTGCATGGTTAGCTCCCTCACCACATTCAGGTCTCTACTCCAAATGAGTGAGGCTTTCCTTGACCACTCCATTTAAAATAGCAACCTTTCTTCTATACCCCACTGCCAGCACACCCTATCTCTCCCTTCTATTCTTGCTTTTTTCTTCATATCAACTTTTTGCTACCTGAAATAATCTGTATTTTACTCTTTTGTTTATTGTCTGTGTCGTCTCACTGGAATATGTATTGTTCTGATATTTGTTTATGCCAGATATTTTTCAGGCATTGTATAGTGGCTGGCACACAGTAGGCACTCAGCAAATATTTTTTTAATATATTAGTGTATGTGTTGAAAACAACATTTGTGAATGATAGACCCCATCTACAATGTTGAACCAGTAGTTCACAGTGAGAGACAAGTTTTAAGTGGACTCTTTTTCACTGACTTTCTGCTTTACCAAACGTGACACCTTTCTCCAGGAAATGGTCCCTTCTGACAACATGACAAAAGTAGGTGAGACTAAGTCTAGCCATTCTCGCTTCCAAGTTATATTCTGGCTGTACTTCTTCCAGGACAGATTTGTTTTTCTTCTGGAAGTCCATAGTATTTTCAGTATTCTTCACCAACACCACATTCAGTGGCATCAGTTCTTCGTCTTCCTTATTCATTGTCCAGCTTTCACATGCTTGTGAGATGATTGAAGATACCATGCCTTGGGTTAGCCACATGTTAGTATTCAAAGTGATGTTTTATTTCTTAATACTATAAAGAGGTGGTTTTTTTTGCAGCAGATTTGCCAAGCACAGTACAAAGTCTGATTTCTTGACTGCTGCTTCCATGGGTATTGATTGTGGATTCAAGTAAAATGAAGTCCTTAACAACTTCAGTCTTTTCTCCATATATCATGATGTTGTTATTGGTCCAGTTGTGAGGATTTTTGTTTTATTTATGTTGAGGTGTAAGCCATACTGAAGACTGTAGTCTTTAAACTGCATCAGTAAGTGCTTCCAGTCATCTTCACTTTCAATAAGCAAGTTGTGTCATCTGCATATCATAGGTTGTTAATGAGTCTTCCTCCAATCCTGATGCTGTGTTGTTCTTCATATAGTCCAGCTTCTTGGATTATTTGCTCAGCATACAGATTGAGTAAGCATGGTGAAAGAATGCAACCCTGACATATACCCTTTTTGATTTTAAACCATGCAGTATCCCCTTGTTCTGTTCAAATGACTGCCTCTTGGTCTCTGTACAGGTTCCTCATGAGCACAATTAAATGTTCTGAAATTCCCATTCTTTTCAGTATTACCCATAATATGTTATGATCCACAGAAATGCTTTTGCGTTATTAATGAAAAACATACGGTAAACGTCTTAGCTTTCAACCAAGATCCATCTGGTGGCAGCAATGATATGCCTTGTTCCACATCCTCTTCTGAATCAGGCTTGAATTTCTGAAGTCCCCTGTCAGTATACTGCTGCAACTATTTTTGAATTACCTTCAGCAAAATTTTGTGTGTGATATTAATGATATTGTTTGATAATTTCCACATTCTGTTGCATCACCTTTCTTTGGAATAAGCACAGATAGCAATCTCTTCCGGTCAGATGGCCAGGTAGCCATCTTCCAAATTTCTTGGCATAAACAAGTAAATGCCTCCAGGGCAGCATCCATTTGTTGAAACATCTCAGTGTATTCTGTCAATTTCTGAAGGCTTGTTTTTCGCCAGTTCCTTCAATGCAGCTTGGACTTCTTCCTTCATTACCATTGGTTCTTGATCATATGCCACCTCCTGAAATGGATGAACATCAGCCAATTCTTTTTGGTAAAGTGACTCTGTGTATTCCTTCCGTCATCATCTTCTTTATTTTATTTTTTTTTTATTGTGCTTTAGGTACAAATTTAAAGAGCAGAATTTGTTTTACATTCAACATTTCATGTACCTTTGATTTCACTCCCCAGTTACCATCCCCTACCCTAACCCACTCTCCTCCTCTCCCTTTCCAGTAGGGAACCCCCCTCCCGTGCCCTTCTTAGTTACGCACTCTTGTCTGTCCAGTTTTTCCTCCATGTTAATGTTGCCCCTCTGGTGCCCCATGGCCAATTGCTCCAAGGGATATATCTCTGTAGAGTGAGTGGGTGCATTGCCTTGGGTTGAGTGTTATGCATGTAAGTCTTATGTACTGTTGAACTAAGAGCCAGCCCTTGGAAGTGAGTTTTATCCCAGGCCCAAAGTGTATTCTAGGGCCATAGTCTTGGGGATCCCACCAGACTCCATCCAACCAGTAATTCTGGTAATTGTGTTTTTGGATTTTGTTCCACGTTTTTCCTCCTCATATATCCAGGATCGCCAGTTTTGATCCCTTCCCAAGTGGTTGGCATTGGTAGCCAGGCACCATCTAGTTCTGGTCTTGAGGTCCATCATGTCCTAGGGCTGATTGTTTCCAACTCCCCTTTGTATTCTTCACTCTTCTTCGCTTCTGACAATAGGAAACCATTAGCTGCATCTTAGATGGCCGCTCAAAAGCTTTTAAGACCCCAGTTGCTATTCACCAAAGTGGGTTGTGGAACAAGAGTTTTATATTTTTTGTGTGCTAGTTGAGTCTGGTATCCCCCAGGACTATGATCCTGAGTCAGCAGATCCAGTGGATCTCTCCTTCCATCTTCTTCTGACGTTTCCTGCATCATTCAATATCTTGCCCATAGAATCTTTCAGTATTGCAACGTGAATTTTGAATTTTTGCTTCAGTTCTTTCAGCTTGAGAAATGCCAAGTGTGTTCTTCCATTTTGGTTTTCTAACTCCAGGTCTTTGTACATTTCATTATAATAATTGACTTTGTCTTCTCAAGCTGCTCTTTGAAATCTTCTGTTCACCTCTTATCTTGTCATTTCTTCCATTTTCTTTAGCTACTCTCCATTCAAGAGCAAGTTTCAGAGTCTCTTCTGACATCCATTTTGGCCTTTTCTTCATTTCCTATCTTTTTAATAACCATTTGCTTTCTTCATATATGTTGTTCTTGGTGTCATCCCACAACTCATCTGGTTTTTAGTCACTGGTATTCAGTGTATCAAATCTGTTCTTTAGATGGTCTCTAAAGTCAGATGGAATATAATCAAGGTCATATTTTGGCTCTTGTGGACTTGTTTTAATTTTCTTCAGCTTCATCTTGAACTTATATATGAGCAATTGATGGTCTGTTCCACAATCAGCTCCTGGTCTTATTTTGGCTGAAGATACTGTGCTTCTACATTACCTCTTTCGACAAATGTAGTTGATCTGATTCCTGTGTATTCCATCTGGTGAGGTCCATGTGTATAGCTGCCATTCATGTTGTTGAAAAATGATATTTGCAGCAAGTAAGTCACTGGTCTTGAAAAATTCTGTCATACGATCTATGGTGTCATTTCTGTCACCAAGGCCATATTTTCCAGCTACCAGTGATTTGTTTCCAACTTTCACATTCCAATCACTGGCAATAATCAATACATCTTGATTGTATGTTTGGGCAATTTCAGACTATGCTTTTTAGTGGTTGATGTGTAAATTTGAATAATAGTAGTAGTAACTGGTTCCTTGTAGGTCCTGTCGCTGACAGCGTTGTACTTCAGTATAGATCTTGAAACATTGTTTTTTATGATGAATGCAACACCATTTCTCTTTCAGTTTGTCATTCCTGGCATAGTAGACCATGTGATTGTCTGATTCAAAATGGCCATTACCAGTCCATTTCAGCTCACTAATGCCTAGAATATTGATCTTTATTTGTTCCATTTCAATTTTGATAGCTTCCAATTTTTCTAGATTCATACTTCATACATTCCACATTTGGATTATTAATGGATGTTTGGAGCTATTTCTTCATGTTTGGAGTCATCCCCATCAGCCGGTGAAGGTCCCAAAAGCTATACTCCATCCACGTCATTAAGGTCCTTTAATGCGTCAGCTCTCCCCCAGTTGCACTCCAAGTGCCTTCCAACCCAAAGGGCTCATCTTCCAGCACTATATCAGACAGTGTCATCATTGCTATTCATAAGATTTTCACTGGCCAAGTTTTTCAGAAGTTGATGGCCCTGTCCTTCTTCCCAGTCTGTCTTGGTCAGGAAGCTCTGCTGAAACCTGTGTACCATGGGTTACCCTGCTGGTATTTGAAATGCCAGTGGCATAGCCTCCAGCCTCACAGCAACATGCAAGCCACCACAATATGACAAACTGACAGACGAATGGTAGAAAACATCCAGATAGCATAGTAATAAGATTAAAGTTTGAGGGAATACTTTTAAGCTTAGATACAAATTAGATACAGCCTTGAAAAAAAGGCTAGGGAGATTGGGCTTAATTTGCAGGATATTGGGGAACCATTAATGTACTGGGTAGAAAGAAGATTGATTTGAAGGGGTGTGAAGGTGAGTTGTAGCTGCATAAGTTAGGACTACTGTGGTAGTTTTGACTGATTCAATTAGGACCTGAGTTGAGGTGGTGAGGTGATACTGCATGTAGTTTAAGAACATGGGCTCTGGAATCACCAAAAAAAAAAATCTCAGTTTCAGACCTGGTCCTGACACTTACCTAGTCCTGGCATTGACAGATTATTAAACCTGACTCAGCCCTCTATAAAAAAGTGATCATTTTAATATCTACTCATTGAATTGAAGATTTAGGTATGTCTAAAGCCTCAGGTTGGGCCAGATGAAGTGTTAAAGTACATTGCTAATAGTTAAAATATCTACAGTAATGAACGTTGGGGAATTCCGGTAAGATGGTGGAATAGGCAGAAAGACTGCACAAACCCTCTTCAACAAAGAAAAGGGGAACCAATTAATTAACGCAGATACAGAAGATAATACTGGACCCCTGAGCTTTGAAGGGAAGGATATAGAAGTGGACTAAACTCTGACTAGCAGAAGAATTTGCATGAAAATACCAAAAAAGGAGACATATGGAGCTGCAGTCTGGCAGTGAT
>NW_006922125.1:1508946-1512720 GCF_000298275.1 Orycteropus afer afer
CTGCCCTTCAGGTCTGGAATTGAACCTACACCTGTGGCTTCCAGCCAAACAAAAGACAGGCATATGAGTTGAACATCTACCTGAGGTAGATACACTCCTTGGAGAGAGCAATCATGGGAGAAAGAAGGGCTGTTTATGTACAGGGAGAGAGTTCAGTGGTCAGGAGTGCATGGAGAGATGGACACAGGGAAGAGGTAACTATAGGGAGGAAGTGGGAGGGGAGCTGTTGCATTGTAGTCAATGTCATGAGACAGTGTATGTGAACTGCTGTATGGAAAGTGAATTTGCTCTGTAAACTTTCACCCAAATCACAATTTAAAATAAAATAAAGCACAAGAATCTCTAAGGTAAAAAAAAAGAGGAAGAAAAGAGTCAGAGTTCAGAGCCGCATAACAGACACCAGTCAGGAAGTTGATTTTCGGGGGGTGAGGAGTGAGTTATTCCTGATTTTAGTTTTATGAAGGTCGTTTTTGTTGTGCAGTGTGACATCTAGGTATAAATACACAGCAGGCTATTAGACCACAGGGGAGAATTTAGTGTAAGATGTGCTACTTTTTATTCCTGTGGGGCATATTTATGCTGTTAATAAACTGGTTACGGTAATCACATTATATGATCTATTATTAAAGCCTTCATATTTCTAATTTTATCCTTACTTTAATAAAACACTAGATTGTAGGTTCCATTAGAGCACAAACTGTACCTTGTTTTGTTCACTGTCATATCCACAATACCTAGTAATACAGTGTATGTAAAGCAGGTTCTCAGTAAATGTATCTGGACTGAATGAATGTTGTATCTTTGTCTTGGAGATGGGCAAAAGGCACAGAAAGACTGACTTACATAAGCTAATGGAGCCCAGTATAAGAAGGAGCAGTTTATAGGCACTAATAGTTTCTATAAATAAACAGCTTAATTTGGACATGGAGATGGTATTTTAGACAGAATCATGTCAGTTACATCAGGTTTATGTAACAAATAGGGAAGTGATAGTCAGGACACATTCAAAGGAAATTGAGTTAGTACATAGAAAAGTAATTATTGAACTTGTCCCTAGATTATAATTTTATAAAGGATCAAAACCTTTTCTTACTGCTTTCTTTTTTCATAGGGGCATTACTCTAGTGTGCCTTAAATGTGACTTCCTTGTTGATTCTTCTGGCTTAGATCTTATGGCTAAACACTTAAGTCAACGTAAAACTCATACTTGTCAAGTTATAAAAGAGAGTGGTAAGTATTACTTTGGATTTTTTATATTCTGATATTTTTAATCAGCTACAATATGAATTCTTTGGTAGTCTTACTCATCATGTATGGTGTTTTAAATGTAAAACTTTTCTTCTCATTTCAGTTTCTGAAAATACCTCAACTTCTGAACCCACTTCTAAGTAAGTTTAATTTTCATTCAGTGCATTTTGCTTTGATGAGTTTTAGCACTGTCACATTTTTTTAATGTATCATTAATATAAATGAAAAATATTAAAGTAACTATCACCCAAATCACAATAGAAATTTTTTTAAATTATTTTGTTTCTGTTTTCAGAGCTGCTTATTGAAATTGATTCCTGTTCTATGGAGCTTGTGTAACCTGGTGCAAGACAAGTTGGAATCTCCTAAGTTCAAAGTTCTGAAGTATTTTCTTACATGAAAACAGTTAGACGGCCAAGTTCGTGACACTAGCTCTCATTATTCAGCTCTCTTCATCTTTCAGAGGGCACTAGATTGTTATTCTACCTTATCTTTGTGTCAGGTTAACATATCTTAACATAGGTGTTTTTTTCCTCCAGTTGGCCTTCTCCAAAAAATATTGTTGCTATGGCCTTTTCTTACTTTGCTTAAAGTAACTTGTGTTTTTCTTTGCTATACTTGCTTCCAAATACTACATTCCAAATGATACGGCCGTTCATCTTTTTATATCTGTTTTCTTTGTTTATCTTTTATAAAAGTCTTACATCTTTAGGTCAGATAGCTGTCTTTTTTCCCATTCCTTGTCTGTCATTGTTCTATTTTTCTGTATTTTTCAGATGCAGAAGCAACATAGAAATTTCAAAAAATATCCAGGGTACTCCTGGACAGTGTCCGCCTTCCATGGACACAGCTAATGCCTGTTTTCTCTTTCCAAGGAATGTGAATAATTTGACTGTGAGACCTCCTCTAGTTTGTGGCCTCAAGAAATCATACCTTGGGGAGAGTCTCTTTGTATACAACTGGCCTCCCATAAGGCTGGTGCTGATTTGGCCAGAGTTGACGTCAAAGCCCACCAAACTGAGCACATCTTCCCACTGTGGGCTTTGCCTCTTAATCTTAAACTATGGGTCGATTCTGACCAAGAAAAGTCCATCAAATCAATGCTCAACATCCGAGTTGAAGTTTAGTCAGTCTGGCTGCTGTACTTTAATCTTCATCTACCATGCATGCAGTCCAAGGAATACTATAGTTCTGATTGTGTAGAGACCAATGTTACTTTCATGTTCTTAGAACAAGTTTTTAAACTTACAGTTCCAAAGTTACAGTTATTTGTATTGTCATTGGAAGTTTTATCCAGTATTAATCCTAGGAGTTAAGGAGCCCTGGTGGCACAGTGCTTAAACATTCAGCTGCTAACTGAAAGGTGGGCAGTTAGAACCCATGCAGCTCTGTGGGAGAAAGACGTGATAAAAATTACAGACTTGGAAACCCTAAGTGGCAGTTCTCCTCTGCCCTATAGGGTCACTGTGAATCAGGATTGCCTCGATGGCAGTCGGTTGAGTTGGGTAACCCTAGGAATTAATCAGCAATGCTAATATTCAGATCTTTCTTTTTTAATTTGTTTTTGGTAACTTGGTTTTATATTTTTTCTAAAGTTTTTGATGTCCATTTTGTACGTCTGCTTTTATACTGTTGTTTTTAAAATTTTTGTGCCATGCTTGTTTTGTTTTATTTTGTTAAGAACTCCAAGATTCCTTAGAGTCCTACAGATTTTATGTAGCTGACTTGTAGGTTGCCCTCATTCGGAATTAACTTGACAGCACACAACAGCAACAGCACCACCTATTGGTAGCTTCTTAATTTGGCCATTGCTCAAACCAGTAGAACTGCGATTAGTAGCATTATCTGAAAGCTTCTGAGTTCAAAGATACAGTAAATTGGCAAAAGCTCTTCTTACAGACCTTAAAACAAGTTTAAAAGTTACATTTCTGTACATCTAATACATAATATCTTCTTAGCCATTAAAGTTCTTTTCGATAAAGATAATATATTCAAAAAATATTGGGACCAAAAATAAACTTGTTTCTTGCCCATATATATATATATAGATATATATATATATAGATGTATATTTTTTTTAATTTGGTGTTTGTTTATTTTGGTTACACTGAATATAGATTTGCTGAACAGTTTTGATGTTATTACTTATTTTTTTAATAAAACTTGAATTGTTTAAGTGCCTTGGTAATTATTTTCTGATAAATAATTTCCTATAAAAGCTATAGACTTTATCATATAAATAGGAGCATTACTTTGCTTGCTTCATGGAAGCCTGATTATTTGGCCCACAGACTGAGAGCTTTATCTCCTTAGAGCATCTTCCACTTTTTCCTCTAGCACAATTAAAACCTTACTTATATATGTTTTACTGATTTTTTGAATTTTAAAGACTAGTGACATTCCATTTGTGATCTTAACAACCATGAAGATGGCAGGCTCTGAAATTGTTAATGACTCAATCATAATTCAGTTTTACCTTAAAATCGGAGCTCCTTTTGTGTGTGTGTGTGTGTGTGTGTGTGTGTG
>NW_006922125.1:1513415-1514050 GCF_000298275.1 Orycteropus afer afer
CTTCATTCATCTTTGCTCTGGACAAGGAGACACCCATAGTTGCATGTAGATGGCTGCTTGCAAGCTTTTAAGATCCCAGTTGCTACTCACCAAAGTAGGAGGTGGAACAATGTTTTGTGTAGTATCATGCCAATTGAGCTAGATGTATCCTGCTGCTATGGTCCTGAGCCCACCAGTTCATCTACTCGGTCCCTCTGGGTAGCTGGCTGTGACCAAGAAGTGACTGCAGCCTTGTCCCTTGTCAGCTCTACTATACACCTGGGAATTCTTATAGATCATATACACTTACAGGACCATTGTCTGCCAACCCTATACATGGTCTTGGGTATACTCCCCTCTGCAGAGACATACCTAATAGTTCAGTCTGTCCACCTGTATACCTATGTTTACCTTCACTGACAACAGTACTTACTGTATGTGCAAAACGGTTCATCTTTGTTGCCTGTACCTCCCATGTACCCCTCTATGTCTTCCTCTTCCTCAATGCCCCCATGTTGATCACTAACATTTGGTGCATGGCCCTTCTCTTCACCCAAATCAGTACTTGTCTCTACCTATCTAACCGTTTTCCCTCTGCTCCCACCCCTGGTAACGAACAAAGAAAATTTCCTTCCATATATAAACCTTTCCTTGAC
>NW_006922125.1:1515166-1517506 GCF_000298275.1 Orycteropus afer afer
TACACTGTCTCATGACATTGACTGCAATCTCCCACAGTGCAACAGCTCTCCTCCCACTTCCTCCCCATAGACATCTCTTCCCTGTGTCCTTCCCTCCTGCGCACTCCTGCCCCCAAGCTGTATCCCTGTGCATACACAGCCCTTCTATTCTCCCATGGTTGATCTCTCCAAAGAGTATATCTACCTATAATGTAAATGTTAAGCTCATGCCTGTCTTTCGTTTAGCTGGAAGCCACAGGAGTGGTCTACCCATTTTTTAAATGAGAAAATGAATTCAGATTACCACATACAGTAACCCCTAATAGCAGAAACAGGAACTCTTGCAACCTTGAGAAAATAAAATGTCTCATTGTACCTAGGCGTGGTTGATTCTCTACATGCTCTCTCGTTAAAAGAATTCCATTTCTATGAAAGAAGGTATCTAGGTCTAGAACTAATGTCCATAATTTATAAATGGTCTTGCAAAGTATAGGTTCTGTGGTCAAATTTAGGAAATACTGGGTTGATACTAAACAGATTCTTTAGTATGGGGTTTTTCATGCTACATGTCGCCCACAACTCCCTAAGAAGAACTTAGTGTAGGCACTTCCTTTATCCTGGAATTTCCCTCCCAACACCTAGTAACTTCCTGATCATAATCTCTGTAGAATGTGGAGAATTCTGAATTATGATAAAAAAATTCTTCAGATTTTCTGAATTGAGAAGTAAGTAAACTATAGTTGGGGAGTAGGGTCTTGACTAAGGTGAACAGACTTACAGACATTTCATTCGTGTTCATATATCATTTGTAATGTGGAATATATAATGAGGCTGGCACTATACGTTTTCATATTTCTGTAAATTATATCAGGGAAAATTGTGTGCTCATTGTTACACTTATAAAAATCCAAGAAATACAAAACTGGGAAAGACCAGTTATTTCTGTGGGAGAGCATGGTTACCTGGTTTCCAACTCAAGAAGCTTAAGACTCATTTCTGCTGTCTCCCTGTAACTTATGCTTAGCTTATCACTCTACCTACTTACCCACTTTTCTTGAAACTATGACTGTTTTTGACCTATTACCTATTAAGGGCTTTCTTCTTGTGTAACGTTTTACTTCCTGCTTAAACAGCTTCAACAGGTCTTCCTTGATTCTAGGATTAGGGGAATTGGTAGCCAACTCCACAGTAAACTCCCTTAGATGTTAAAGAGGCAGTGTGATGGAGTGGTTAACAGTCCGGGCTCTTCAGCAATCTGCCACTTAATTAGTGTGTGACTTTGGGCAAGTTATTTGACCTCTGTGCCCCAGTTTTCTTATTTGTAAAATGCAGATTTACACCACCTACTCAGAGTTATTGGGGGAATTAACGAATGAATATGTGTATACAGCACTACTTAGAACAGTGACTGACAAATAAGAAACACAGTGTAAGTCATAGTTAATGTTATTCTATTACTGCTCTTCATGATTTTATTTTTGGGTTCATTTTAACTCCAACACTCACTGCCATCTAGTAGGATCCGACTCGTAATGACCCCCTCCTTGGGTTTCCAAGGCAGTATGACTACAGAAGTTGTTGTTATGTGCCGTCGAGTCGGATCTGACTCATAGCAACCCCTCCTTGGGTTTCCGAGGCGGTATCACTACAGAAGTAGATTGCCCCATCTTCCTTCCGAGGAGTGGCTGATGGGTTTGAACCGCCACCCTTCTGGTTAGCAGTCAAATGCTTTAGGCACTATGCTACCAGAGCTCCTTTGGGTTCCTTTTATTCAGATTAACTAACAGTTGCCATTGAGTCGACTAATGGCAGCCCCTTGTGTGTCAGAGCAGAACTGCACTCCATAGTGTTTTCAGTGGCTGCTTTTTCAGAAGTAGATTGTCAGGCCTTTCTTCTGAGGTCCTCTGGCTGAACTCGAACCTCCAACTTCTCTGTTAGCAACTGAGCACACAGACCGTTTGTACCACTCAGGGACTCCTAATGCTAGCAATGCTAGGATTCCATTAAATTTTCTGATTCCATATTGGGAAATGATCTACATCTCCACACCAGGGAGGGAAACTGGGAACCCCAGTAAGAGATTGAGAGATCTGGGTGGAGCCCAGAAAGTCTCCTAACTCATCACTGGGGCCACAGTGGGGCAGTTCAGGGCTGTTGGCTGTGCCCAGGTGGCTGAGGGAGAACAACTTCACATTGAGGGAAACTGACAGGATCAGGCAGTGAGGCACAGGAAACAGCCGGATGGCAAAACTGCCATAGGCTTGGCAGGACCAACAGGTAGTCGTCTTGAGGGAAGGCTTCAGAGTCTGGTTTTTAAGGTGGAGGCCAGTGACCTTGGAGGTGGCAGCCCTGAAGCTGACA
>NW_006922125.1:1517606-1528787 GCF_000298275.1 Orycteropus afer afer
TGAAGAAGTTTAAAAAAAAAAAAAAAAAAAAAAAAACATTATTTCTCTCATCTATATAAAAAAAAAAAAAAAAAAAAAAAAAACGGAGGCTTTTCCCTCTTGCAGTTTAGCAAGCCTGCAAAATGTTTCCAAAGGAACTGAGTCTCGGTGGTGCTCACACCTTCCGCTGGCTTCCCACTACATTCAGTAAAACCCTCAGGCCTTGCCTGGCACCTCTCCTTCTCTGGCTCATCTCCTACCACTCACTCGTGCCATCCCTCATTCCAGTCACACCAGACTCCTGCCTCAGGGCCTTGCGTTTGCTCTCCTCTGCTTGGGATTCTCTTCCCCCTGAGCTCAAGGCCGGTTGAGTTTCTTCACTTAGGTCTCAGCCCAAATGCTGTCTCTTCAAAGATGCCTTTTCTGACCCCTGAAATCTCTTGCTCTCCCCTGCCTCCCTCACTTTCTCTCCTTTTACTGCTTCATTGCCTTCGAGCCCTCATCACTACCTCAGATTATTTCATTTGTTTCTTTACTTGTTCAGTCTCTGTCCCCCTTGGGAGGACAGGATTTTTTTTTCATTCACCAATGTATCCACCCTCAAAGAGCCCTGGTGGCACAGTAGTGAAAGCACTAGGCTGCTAACCAAATGGGTGGCAGTTTAAACCCACCATTCACTCCATGGGACAAAGATGTGGTAGTCCGCTTCCATGCAGATTACAGCCTTGGAAATCCTATGGGGCAATTCTACTCAGTCCTATAGGGTCACTGTGAGTCAGAATCGAGTCTATGGTAACAAGTATGTATCCCCAGGGTTTAAAACAGTGCACATAGTAGGTGCTCAGGAAATGTTTATGGAATGTCTGCAAGGTGTCAGAGGCAAGCCAGGTGTTAGAAGAAACAGTCTTGGCTGGAGGACTCCACGTGTTGTCATAGCTTGGTCCTGTTACAGCAGAAAGAGGTAGACGAAGAAGGACTGGGCCCTAGACTTAAATGCAGCCAGTAGGACAGATAAGCAAACCTGCAGCCAGGCTACAGAGGCCAAAAGATGCCACAACAGCAGGTTGACTCCTGGGCAAGGAGTCTGCAGCCGCAGTCTGCCACACGGCAATGGGGTGTTCCATCAGGGAGATGCATAGCAACTGGGATTTAAACAGCAGGCACAGGACCCCAGCCCCTGGGTGAGATTCAGGGGCAAGGTGTTGAGTGAGGACAACTGGTAAGAAAATGGAGTCCTGACTGGTACGGGCGGCACTGGGTGGTGCGAAGAGTTAACGTGCTCAGCTGCTGACTGAAAGGCTGGAGGTTGGAAGTTCAGGTCCACACAGCAGCACTTTGGAGGAAAGGCCTGACAATGTACCTCTGAAAAACCAACCGTTGCAAACCCTGTGGATCTCAGGTCTACTCTGACACGTGGGGTCGCCAGGAGTTGGAATCGACTTCACAGGGACTAGTTATTGGTTGACTGAGGTACTAGGCAAGCTCCAAAGACTGGGCTGAGCCTGCAGGTCAAGTGGGAGTAGGGTGGGAAAAGAGGGTATTGGCCAGTGCGGGAGGAAGAGCGCTGCCCAGAGGAGACAGTCAGGACCTGACAGGCTGCTACTCATTGGGCCTCTGCTGTGTAGGGTCAGACCTGCATACCCCTACAGGGAGAAGTGCTCTGGAACTTTCTGCCTGGACTGTCTCATCGAGGGGTTCCAACAAGAAAGACTCGTTTGTTTTCTTCAGATGAACAGAATGAAACAGTTGCCATTAAGTCGACTCTGACTCATAGCAGCCCCATGAGTGTCAGAGGAGACCTGCACTCTAGTGTCTTCAACGGCTGATTTTTCAGAAGGTGATCACCAGTCCTTTCTTCCGTGGTACCTCTTTGTGGACTCGAACCTCCAACCTTTCAGTTAATGGCGCTAATCTTCAACCTATTTTTCTTTCCAACTATCCCTTTTCCCAGTAACTACTGTTGCTTTCGCTGTCATTTCTGTTAACTTTCTTTTCCTAACCTAGTATGTCTGTCTGTGCCTATTGAAGCACACAGTACTAAAGATATCCATGCCATTGGATTTTGGTGTGTCAGGCTCAGTAGACTTACGTTTAGGGAATATTTATGAAGCTTCTAGGTGTATCTTACTCATTAACTGTCTTTTACAAATAGTGTTGGAGTATTTTCCCTAAATTATACAGCCTTATACTTGACCACGGGAGCTCTGGTGGTGTAGTGCCTAAGGCATTTGACTGCTAACCAGAGGCTAACAGTTCAAACCCACCAGTCACTCCTCAGAAGGAAGGTTGGGCAATCTACTTCCGTAGTGATACCACCTCAGAAACCCAAGGAGGGGTCGCTATGAGTCGAATTAACTTGACGGCAGTGAGTTCGGTTTGGTTTTTTTAATATTTGACTGCACCTGATACTAAGACTCCTTCACTCCTCTGATTTTGACATCCTTCTGCAGCCTCACACCTATCACTTTGGTATTTGACCAGCTGGAGAAGCTTACTGTCATCAGCAAACCCAGAGAGGCCACTGTGCATCTTCACACTGGAAACAGTGGTTTCTCCATGCCACTGTGAAGTATGGTGCGTAGAAGGAGTGGAGCCCTGCACTAAGACTTGCCTGAGTTGAAGTCCGGCTTCTGTATCTAATCAGCTGTGTAGCCTTGAGTAAAGTACTTTTAACCTTGCTGAGCCTCACTTTCGTTGTCAGTGAAACATATGCAATGCTCATTTCCTTGCAAGGTTGCTTTAAGGATTAGAGACGATAGATACATGCACCAGCTCAAGAAGCTTAAGACTATCTTAGTTATTTCTACCATCTCCCTGTAACTCATTGTGCTTAGCACCAACCAGGCACAAAGTAGGCACTGGATAATTGCTACTGCTGCAAATACTACTACCACTGTCAGTGCTGTTACCACTGACGCTCTGCTGAGCGGACCCCCTGGAAACGACCCCTCAGTTGTATCATCTCATCCTCGAGAGTTGTGATGGCAATCCATCAGCACTGTGCTTTTTCATAGCTTTGGCCTCCAGTGCCCAGGTCTTGCATTACATTCCTCCAAACTACTGGGTGGATGACATCTTATTGCAGTACTTTAATTACATGCAGTATAATTCCCTAATGTTGGAAATGAGTGTAGCTCTGGCTTTTCCTGTCTGAAGACTATGAAATGACACTGCCTTGTTGAAAACTAGTACAGAATCCTACCTGGTTCACAGCAAAACATTCCTTTTGAGCTTACAAAATCCTTCTTTAAAGGAAAGTTTTTATTAATTATTATTATCAAGGATTCATCTTCCAGAAATCTTGGCTACTTATCCAATACTATGAATTGTATGAAAAAGTGTAATTGAAATTAACAGCAGTAAAGTGTCCATGGTAGGACTTAGAAATGGTTATTAAAGTACCTGCTTTTCTCTGAGGTTTGGGATATAGTCACTCAATCCTGGAACTGTTCTTTTCTGTCTTTTTGCCCCTTTATTGCCATTTTCCCTGTCTCCATCTTCTCCAGTCATGAATCTGAAAAAACTCATTGTAACGTAAGAGTAAACTCTGAAGTTGTACCATTTTCTTTTTCTTGGGCTGTAGACAGAGTGGGATAGAATCTTCAGAGCTTCGGAGCATAAGAATCCTTGGTAGATCAGTAGATCCCTCCAACACGGCAAACTAGGCTACTTAACCAGTTGTCTATTTTATTGATTGAATCAAATGTCCTAAAGGCCACATTGTGAAGTGATTCCAAAAGTTGTTTTAGTTCTCTTGGTGACTTCCAAGTTTGTCCTAAATGAGGTACAATGGAAAGAGCATACTCTGGAGTCAAAATACCAGAGTTGAGAACCCAGCTCTCTCACTTTCTAGCTTTGTGCTCAAGTTATTTCAGTTCTGAATAATTTAAAACACGACTACAGTCAACTTAGCTTCATTGTTTAAACAATGATTGGAAAACCTAAATGGTCTTTATTTTAATGTCTTCCTAAAACCAAAAACCCACTGCCTTCAAGTCAATTCCGACTCATAGCAACCCTTACAGAACAGAGTAGAACTGTCCCATAGGGTTCCCCAGGGTGTAACCTCCATGGAACCAGACTGCCACATCTTTCTCCTGTGGAGCGACTGGCAAGTTCAAACCTCCAGCTTTTTGGTTAGCAGTGGAGCGCTTCACCACTGTGCCACCAGATCTCCTTACATTTCTTCCTAGTGCTCTCTAAATCGGGAATTTAATAAGGGATAGCATCCAAAAGTTTATCCATAAGCTACATTTCACATGCGTTATTTAAATTTTCAAGCAAAATCCTATGAAGATTTTCAATTCTATTTTACAGATGAGGAGTCATTCTGAAAATTAAATGGTATCAGGAAGTACTGACTTGATTACATTACAGAAGCACCATCTTCCTTGCCCCCAGAATCAGTCTTTAATGGAAGGTCTGCATTATTCAAATTCTGATCCATGGGCAGCACCTCTCACAGCCAGAGGCCTAAAGCTTCGTTGCCTTCCTGTTGTTGTTGTTGTTGTTGTTGTTGTCATGTGCCTTCGAGTCGCCACGACTGCCTTCCTAGCTATGTTAAAATGCACGTGGCCAGAGGAGAAAGCTAGTGCACAGTCAGACTATTTTTGTTGTTGTTCATAGTCGTGGACAACTTGAGAGGATCTTGACGGTCATTTCTTCCCACTTCTCAATTGGTGCGAGAAACTTTCCTAGATATCTTCTGTTTTTTCAAGTTCCCCTTGGAGTCCACTTGCTCCTGGACTCTCTGTCCCCCGCCCTGTCCTCCCCTCATGGGAGGATCATTTGATCCTCAGATGCCAGCTCAACTCCTACAACCAGGTAACATTTCACCAGCTTAAGCTCTGGCATCCACCACCAACTCCCATTGGCTACTTAGTCCTGAACTAAACCGAGATGGTGGCATGAGCTTCAAGCCCAGGAGCACTTACTCCTGTTGGGCTTGAGAGAAATAGAGAAGATTAAGAGAAGTTCGCATTGTAGATCAGGATCTGCAGTTAGAAATTCTTGGGTTTAAACCCAGCTCTCACACTCAGCAGCTGTGGGACCCTGGGCAAGACGCACTGCTCGTCCTGCACCTCAGAGGTTATTGTCAAGATTAAGCAAGACAGTTCATGTTAAGCATCTAACATAGTACTTAATAGTACCTTGTAAACTCTCAACAGAGGTTAGCTGCCATTAATAACTCTTAGTTCAGTTGTAGGTATATAGTCCAAAAACTAGACTACGTCTGATAGCATCCTCCCCCCTAAAGATGGACCTGTCAGGATAGGCAGGGCAGTGTCTGGGAGACCTCCCCTTTCCCCGATGAATCAGGGTTTCTACCAGCAGTTGGTAAGAGTCAGGTAGGCCAGGTTTCTTATCTAAACTTTTTCCTAAAGCTTCTCCAGTACTTCAAGTACAAAGGTTACAGTAGTCACTGGGGAAGGGATTAAGTGCCAACCACAGGGTCAGGTCAGGCCATGAGGTCCATTTCTCATTCTCTTTTAACTGCATCATAACTTGGGGGAATCTCTTTGTGCCCCCAGTGGTACCTCTTAAAACCACCAAGGCTGTTTACCTAACCAGCTTCAAAATCTGTCTCCCTAAACAAGTGAGGTCCTTCTCAATGACTCCCCTCCCTCCCTGCTGCCGGCTAGCAGTTTTCACCAGGGTTCACAAATTTCCCTTAGAAGAGTTGTTGTTGTTGTGTGCCGTCGAGTCGGACCTGACTCATAGCGACCCCTCCTTGGGTTTCCGAGGCAGTATCACTATGGAAGTAGATTGCCCCATCTTCCTTCCGAGGAGTGGTTGGTGGGTTTGAACAGCCAGCCTTCTGGTTAGCAGTCAAGTGCCTTATCCACTATGCCAGAAGAGTTAGTACCAGTGATTTGGTAGAGGTAGCTTCAGGGAAGCCTCAACCCATATCCTTTTATGAGGTTAACCCTTCTTGTTCTAGGTGTCTAACTGCTCACACTGGGACCAGGATTAGATCCTTCTGTATGGGCTTCCATCCCAGGAAATGGTCAGTACCAGTCAGAAAAACTCCTGGAAAACACTTTCCTCACTTCACTAATATGGCCAGCAGGGGGTGCACAGCAGACAAATAATCTCTCTCTTAGCAATCTTGTGTCTTCAGTCTTAGTGTGGAAGTGTTTATACTCAGGATTCCTTTTCAGTTGTCTTTCAAGGTTAAGAGGTTCTTACCTACTAGTTTCAGGCAAACAGTCGAAGGACATTTGGAATAACTGGCTGCTTCATTTATTCAGGGCTTGAAAGGATTCACCTCACCAGGCTGGGATCCATCGTTACCCAGATTGCCCTGGGGTCCACACAGCCTGTTTTGAAGCTCTGACTTGGGGAAGGTAGTTTCTGATTTTAGGGTCAATCAGGAAACCCTAGGGGTAGAAACATACACATACACAGACCTGGAAGTGCATCCGACAGTGTGAAAACATAAATTTCTAGTTGGCATATATTTTTACAACAATTAAAAACTTTTCAAGGTCCTGCCCCAGATCTATTCGATCAGAGTGTCTGGACCTAGTGCCCCAAGAATCTGTACATTACCAAGGCCTCGAATGATTTTATCCCATCAGTTGGGAACGAGCATTCAGGAACTGCTAAGCCAGAAAAATCTCCGTGGTCCCCATCTCAGTCCTGCTGCCCCAGCACCAACCCTTGGAGATGTGGACATTCAAGGGGGCTTGGAGTCAGAACAAGGTGTTCAACCCGTGGCTGCTCCATCTGAATAGTGCTGGGGTCTTCAAGGGCCTGCCTTGGAGGTGGTTCAGGAGTCTAGGCCAGCCCTTCCAGAGGGAGCAAGGCCCCTCCCAGTGAGAGGATAAGGAAAGGGGTAGGGAAACTCTAAGATAAGGCAGCAATTCTATCTCCTCAGATGCTGTTGTTGTTAGGTGCCAGTGAGTCAACTTTGACTCATGGTCATTCCATGTGACAGTAGAACTTCCCCATAGGGTTTTCTATTTGTAATCTTTATGGGAACAGATGGGCAGGTCTTTTTCCTGCAGAGCCACTGAGTGGGTTTAAACCACCAAACTTTTGGTACAGCTGAGAGTTTAACTGGTGTGACATCAGGGCTCCTTCCTCAGCCTTTGTCTGTGGCTGCTGCTCAAAGTTGCTGGAGAAGCTTCCCCTTGCTCTCCAGGGAGCTTGTGGCCATCTCCACGCTTCTCCCCCCTTCCCCTCAACACACACTCAGAATGAGCCGCAGTCCGGGCCTGGGTGGTGCCAACGATTAATGTGCTCAGCTGCTAACTGGAAGGCTGGAACCCTTTGAGCAAAGAGCTCAGGTCACCAGAAGGCCACCCAGAGGCACTTAGGGGGAAAGGCCTGTCAATCTACTTCTGAAAAAACAGCCATTGCAAACCCTGCGGAGCGCAGGTCTACTCTGACACACGTGGGGTCGCCATGAGCTGCAATGGAGTTCACAGCAACTAATTACTGGTTAACTGAGGTACTAGGAAGGTTGGGCAATCTACTTCCGTAGTGATACCGCCTCGGAAACCCAAGGAAGGGTTGCTATGAGTCAGGTCCGACTCAATGGCATATAACAACAACAACAAGGCAAGTTCCAAACTTGGAACTGAGCCTGCAGGTCAGGTGAGAGTAGGATGGAAAGGAGGGTATTGGCCAGTGAGGGAAGAAGAGCGCTGTCCAGAGGAGGCAGGCAGGACCTGACAGGCTGTTAATCATTTGGCCGGAAGCACATCTGGTGTGTGTTACCCTCTGCTGTCTGAGGGCTGACCTTCATACCCCTACGGGGGGAAGTACTCTGGAACTTTCTGCCTGGACCCTCTCACAGAGGAGTTCCAATGAGAAAGACTCCAAGAAGCAATCCCCCCCCCTTCCCTGCAAACAAAGGAATCTTCCTGGGCCTAGGGGTATGCTTTCTCTCACCACTTTTGGTTACTTTAACAATTGAACAAGGGCTTTCACATCAATCAAAAGACCAAACTTGCTGCCGTGGAGTCGAATCCAACTCATAGTGACCCCTCCTTGGGTTTCCGAGGCAGTATCACTACGGAAGTAGATTGCCCAACCTTCCTTCTGAGGCGTGGCTGGTAGGTTGGAACTGCCAGCCTTCTGCTTACCAGTCAAGTGCCTTAAGCACTATGCCACCAGAGCTTCACATCAATAGGACCACATATATAAAGCATACCTACAGGACTCTCCTGTTCAAGAACCATCAAAGGCTCTCACTGGCTAAAGAAGCCCTCCTCCTCCTCTGCTCCCCACTATGGCTCAGCTGTCATTGGGCCAGACTACTTGTCCTCCTGCCTGACCACCAAGTCCATCCCCAACTCCCTTTTGCCCCCTCCCTTCTTCTATCCCAACCCAAACTTCACACTTCATGCAACAAAATACAATGACTTTTCTGTGACCCTTCCCTGCTTTTGAGTATGTAACGCTCTCTGCTCCCATAACACAACTTTGTCCTTGGTGATATTGTCTACTTTTTGTTCTCATGTTCAGTGTGTGCATGACTCCCATAACGAGATAATATGGGCTTTGAAGATAGGGGATGTGTCCTCCCCATAGCAGCCACAAACAACTGGGACATAACAGATATTGGTTAGCTTCACCCTTGCCCCCATCTGTGAAAGGGCAGGGGAAAGAAAGGAAGAAGAGTCCGTACTTTTGGTGTCAGGGTCATCTAAAATGGGAAGCAGGGTCTAACTACTCTGAAGCAGCTGGTCTGTTGGGCAACCTATACTTTCTAAGCTTTTGGAAACATGGGGAGTGGCCTCCTCTTGACATCCAAGGCACCCACCTAGGAAATACCCATGACTCACCATCTCCCCTGAAGTTTCTCTATCCTACCACCTGCACTAACTCACCATAAAAGCATACCCGGGCTTTGGCCCATCCCCTCCATGTGTTTCTGCCCACTGATGATGCTGAGTGAGGGAGTGAATTAGTCCCAAAGAAGTGACACAACCATGAGATTTTCAGATGGCAGAGAAGGCTGGTAAGGAGTGTACCTTGGCATGGGTTTATTACCCTAGGAGGGCAAGCTGCATCTTCACATCACAATCAGTAATGTCTTCTTGGAAGAAAGCAAGACATGAAGGCCTGTGATAATCTATACAAATTTTATTTTAATATCAACTTGTATGGAAACAAGCAGGTGTCAGCTTTATTGCAGGCACGGAAAAAAAAAAAAAAAGGGAAAAAAAAAAAAAAAAAAAACTCCAGTGATAACTTAGCTTGTATTTACACCATTTGGTTTCAACAGGGACAGGAAGTTTTACTGTTGGCTTCCTGTGGAAACTCCAGTTTCTGCACCTTTCCCTGCTGCCTCTCAGCATCACGATACAGCAGGGATTTCTGGGCCTTCAATCGGCAAGCCAGGCACATGAAAATCGACTCCACATTCTGGCTCTCTTTGGGGTCCTTGGCTGATGTCTCAAACAAGAGCATGTTGTGGGCATCAGCAAATTTCAAAGCGAGGTTGGAGGGTACCTGGATCTGTTCCTTCAAGTCACACTTGTTGCCTACAAGCACTTTAGGGACTAGTGGGGGCACAGCATGCCCATTGCATTCTTGGATCCACATTTTGAGGTTGGTGAAGGATGTCATCTTGGTGACATCATAGACAAAGACCACTGCATGCACATTGCGGTAGTAATGTTCTACCATGCTCTTGCGGAAGCGCTCCTGACCCGCCGTGTCCCACACCTGAACCTGGAAGATATCAAAACCCATATTTGGAGTCAGAAAAAGAAATACGAACAGATACGAGAAGTCATGGTTCTGTGGCATTGTAAAAATGAAGTGCTGTCCTGATACAGGAAGCATGTCTCTGACAGATTGACAAAAATGGACTTAGCAAGGGAGATAGAGAAGTTTGCCTCAGTTTTAGGATTTTTAGTTGAAAAACTGGGGTGTAAATTGGTCAGCCTTTCTGAAGAGCTAGTCTGTAGTATTATCAAGAACCTTAAAAATGTTCAAAACTCTTAGCTCCTATAATCCCACTTCCAGAAATAGCAGAGTTATGGTCAAAATCCTGTGTACAAAGATGGCCATCATGGTGTTATTTATACTTTTCTAAAAGCAGGGAATAACTGATTACTAGGAGAGAAGCAGCTAAAGTGAATCTATCCATGTGGTTGTTGTCGTTAGGTGCCGTCGAGTTCATTTCAGCTCATGTTCCAACAAACCATTAAATGTTGAGCAGCTGACCAAGAGGTTAGCAGTTCAAACATACCCAGTGGATCTGTGGAAGACAGACCTGACAATCTGCTCCTGTAAAGAGCACAGCCAAGAAAACTCTATGGGGCAGTTCTACTCTGTCACATGGATCACTATGAATATATATACACTCCATATAATGGAATATTATGTAACCGTCAAAAAGAATGTTTTCAAAGAATAAATAAAAGGGGGAATGCTCACAGAATACAAGTGGGAGAAAGCAGGATACAATTTTTTTTCATATGCTATGATCTCAATTTTTAAAATCTATTAAATATATGAACAGAAAAAGACTGGAAGCATTTGCACCACATTGCTAATGGTTCTGTATGAGCAGTGGAGTTGCACATTACATTGATTGTCTTCTACATTATCCTGTCTCTTTGAAATGTTCTACTGCAATCATGTATTACTTTGTTTTTGGTTTGTCTGGGGTTTTTTGGCATTCTTTTTTAAAGACAAGATAGTGCTAAAGTCTCAACTTTTAGCTCAGTTTATTCTTAAATTCATTTCATTGTTATGTAAAAGCTACTTTAGCTCACTGGATTTTTCTTCTGCATCACAGCTTTTGGGAATAATGCCAAATTATGAGGAGAAAAAGCTGGTATCAGTAACATATGCAAAGAAGCAACTCCCACGGGATATCTTGGGGTCAATACACACTCAGCCCGATCTATTTCCCTTTATTCCTCCAAAATCTTGGACAAGGGACATTCAGGCTCAGAACTGAAGGTCCTGAGGCCCTATCCAATTCTCAGTTATCAAAGAAAACTTGATTATGGCCTCTAATTGACTACTATGGCTCTTAAAACTGAAGTATATCCTCTATTGAGAGTTAGCAATAAATACAGTCACTTTTAAGAGGTCTTTTGCAGCAGATTTGCCCAATGCAATATATCATTTGATTTCTTGACTGCTACTTCCATGGATGTTGTTTGTGGATCCAAGTTGTGGTAGGTAAGTTTGTGTGTCAACCTGGCTGCTCTTGGTTGAGTGGCTGGGCAG
>NW_006922125.1:1529148-1530205 GCF_000298275.1 Orycteropus afer afer
TGCATGTAGTCTTGTCGTTGTTCAGCTGCCTGCCATGCTCTGCCGATCTTGGGACTTTCAATGGACTTGAATTAATGGCCTGCCACGTGGTTTGGTAACATCAGGACCGTGCCTTTTTACTTGTCAAGTTTGGGCTTGTCAGCCTCAGCAGCCAGCAGCTGAGTGAAGAAAAGCCTCCAGCTTCAGTGGACTGGGGAGCAGGAGGCAGAGCTGAAGCCCAAGGTTGAGGGGCTTTCACTCAACCCCTAGAGCCTGGCACTTTGAACTCGGACTTAAAGCCTCCAGACTGTAGGAGAATATACTCCTGTTTCTTCACGCCATCCCATTTGTGGGATATTCTTGTCAGAGTGGTACTAGGTAACCAGAACACAAGTAAAATGAATTCTCTGAAAACTTCAATCATTTTTCCATTTATCATAATTTTGCTTACTGTGCAATTGTGAGGATTTTAGTTTTTTATTTTTTATGTTGAGGTGTAATCATTACTGAAGGCTGTAGTCTTTGATTATCATCTTTAAAGGGTAAAAAAAAGAGAGATGCCACTTTGAGGACTAAGGTATGCTTGACCCAAGCCATGGTATTTTTAATTGCCTCACATGCATGTGAAAGCTGGACAAAGAATAAGGAAGACTGCAGAAGAATTGATGCATTTGAATTGTGATGTTGGCAAAGACTACTGAATATACTGTGGACTCCCAGAAGAACGAACTAATCTTTCTTGGAAGGAGTTCAGCCAGAATGCTCCTTAGAAGCAAGGATGGTGAGACTTTGTCTCACGTGCTTTGGACATGTTATCAGGAGGGACCAGTCCCTGGAGAAGAATATCATGCTTGGTTAAGTAGAGGGTCAGTGAAAAAGGGGAAGACCCTGAATGAAAGGAGAAGACCTTGAATGAAAGGGGAAGACCTTGAATGAGATGGACAGGCACAATGGCTGCCACTATGGGCTCAAACATAGCAACAACTGTGAGGATGGCATGGGCCTTGGCATAGTAGTGTTTTACACTATTGTACATAGGGTCACTATGAGTCAGAGCCAAGTTGGCAGTACCTAACAA
>NW_006922125.1:1531340-1532767 GCF_000298275.1 Orycteropus afer afer
TCCAACTTCTCTATAATTTTGTTTTCTTAGGAATTTCTGTTGCACTTTGCATCTGTACCACACCATTCAGATAATGTAAGCATGTCTCTCCCTTCTTCTTAAAACCTTCTCCAACTTCTCTATAATTTTGTTTTCTTAGGAATTTCTGTTGCACTTTGCATCTGTACCACACCATTCAGATAATGTAAGTATTTGTTCCTCAACTGTTTCATTAGTGTCCTTGGCATCTCCTTAGCTAAACTGCCAGCAGTCTTCTGCCTCAGATCACTTGTTATTGCCATTGTCATCGTCGTCATCATCACCAAAAAACACTATTGCCCTGAGCCACCGAAAAGACAAGCAGGCTGGTATTCAAGACTATCTCTGACAGAACCTCTGACTTTGATTAAACAGAAAAACGTGAGCCTGCCATCCTTTAAAAAGAGAAGATGAATTTGCTTCTGCAAGCAGAGAGAAAAAGACTGTCATGTCTTCTATGTCTCTGTTGCTCTGAGCAGGAAGAAAGGGCGAGCCAGTCAGGAAAGGAATGGCTGTCAGTGGGAAGCAAGCAGGTCTTGCAAAAATACCCTTTTGCAAGGACTGTCACTTGCTCCTGAGCCCCTGCCCCACCCCTCTTGCCTCTGAGTAAGGCTGAATCCATACCATCCCTCAGGCATGTGGCAGATGCTTTTAACACCATGAGCTCAGGATTCTAAAAATACCTGTCAGTAGCAGGAACGAGGGTGGGAGGTGTTTGGGGCTGAGTAGGTTGGCTGTTTGACTTTTCTTTGGCTTCATAATTGTGTACACCACCCAGGTTGCCGGAACTGCGGGGAGGGCCCTCTCGGCTGGAGACCTCCTTTAGCTTTCCAATGGGATAAGGAGCCTTGAAGCTCTGATTTGGCAGCTCAGTGTGTAAATGACTGTCATTGCTCCCACCTAGCTCTTTGGAAACCCCACCCCAAATTCTTGCACCCCAGTCTACAGCGAGAGGTGAGCCAAGAAGCAGGCTGCTCCTGGCAGAATATCAGGAGAGCCAATGGGGCAGTCTCGAGCCACCAGAAAGGTACAGCACAGCAGGCATGCTCACAAGACACATGGCATGATCTTGTTTTGTCAGGGGGTTTTGTGTTCCTGTTCTTCTCACCACCCTCATAAACCCTGGCCTCTGTCAAAGAAGGAAAGCATCTCTGTCCCCCTTTTTTAATTGAGGTAAAATTCACATAACATAAAAATTAACCCTTTAACTCAGGACCATAGTCACAGAGGACATCAAGCTCAATTGGCATAACATACTACACAAAACATTGTTCCACCTCCTACTTCGGTGAGTAGCAACTAGGATCTTAGAAGCTTGCAAGCAGCCATCTAGATGCAATGATGGGTCTTTCCTCATCCGGAGCAAAGATGAATGAAGAAAACCAAAGATTCATGGAAACAATTAGTCC
>NW_006922125.1:1534575-1542771 GCF_000298275.1 Orycteropus afer afer
CTGGCAAAGAATATTGACTATCCCACGGACTGCCAGAAGAACAAACAAATCTGTCTTGGAGGAAGTATAGCCAGAATACTCCTTGGAAGCGAGGATGGTGACAGATGGCCTCTTGTACTTTGGTCGTGGTCTCAGGAGGGCTCAGTCCCTAGAGAACGATGTCATGCTTGGTAAAGTAGATAGCAGAAAAGAGAAAGACCCTCAATGAGATGGAGTGACATGGTGGCTGCACAATGGGTTCAAGCACAGCAAGGATTATGAGGATGGCGCAGGACCAGAGAGTGTTCCGTTCTGTTGTACCTAGGGTCCTCATGAGTCATAACCAGCTCAGTGGCACCTAACAAAAACAACATGCCAGAACTGTTTCACTGTATTTTTTTTGCAAATAACATGCTCACATGTATAACATGCAAAAATGATAGAATTAAGTAACACAGTTCTGGCATAGAAGTTTGCAAAAAAAAAAAAAGTGTATAGTGTGCTTGTCATTTGCACAAAAATACGGTAAGTATTCTTTTGGGTCTGACTTATCTCACTTGGCATGTTTTCAAGTTTCATCTATTTGGCAGCATGTATCTGAACTTCATTTCTCTTCATGTGGATATACCACATTTGGTTTACCCATTCATCTGCTAACGGACCCTTGGGTTATATCCACCCTTTGACTATTGTCAATAACGCTGCAATGAACACTGGTATACAAGCATCTGTTTGCACCCCTGGTTTGAGTACCTGTTTCCAGCTCTCTTAGATGTATACCTATCTCCTTCCCCTTTTTGTTCCCGTCTCTCCCCACACCTATTCCTCCTTTCCTGTGAGCACTATATCCACTAGGTGGATAAGGGGGCGATTACCTCTGAGCTGGATATATGCTCCCCAGATCTTTTTTGCTCAGGGGGCCAATGGGTATAGTGGAGTCAATCCAACCTAGGTGCAAATCTTGACCCAAATCATTTACTAGTTACATATCCTTAGGCAAGTTACTTACTTCAGTGTACTCATTTGAAAAATAAGGATAGCAATCTTGTGGCATGCATTGAGTTAGCATTGCTTATAAACACATGACACAGTGTCTAATACACACTCTCCCTCCCAGGCCCGAAAGCTCCACCATTAAGTCTGGGTGGATGAATACTTAAGAGGGTGCTACTGAGTGCTACAGCACTCGCTTTAGAATTGGAACACCTAGGTTCCAGTCACAGTGTCTCCACTTACTAGCTGAGTACACGACTAGGCAAGTCATTTAACCTCTCTGAACCAAGCCTCACTTTCCTCATCTATACAATGGGAACTTGATTATTCCCTGGATACCAAGAAGAGCAAATGAAATAAACACGAGAAGAGCTTTTGCAAAATGTAAAATGAGCTCCAAATGTTGTCACTAGTTACCTTCAAGACCACTCTAAAATTGTGTTCCATAGAGTTTTCAAGGCTGTGACCTTTCGGAAGCAGATTCCCAGGCCTAACTTCCAAGGTATGTGGTGGGTTTAAACCACCAACCTTTTGGCTAGTAGTCAAGCACTTAACCATTTCTGCCGCCCAAGGAGCTCTGCCAATATTAGTCGTTGCTAACTAGAAGGTTGGGTGGTTCAAACCCACTGGGTGCTCTGTGGAAGGAAGATGGGGAAATCCATTTCCATAAAGGTTTACCATCTTGGAAACCCACTGGGGGTTGCTATGAGTCAGAATCGACTCAATGGCTGTGGGTTTGGTTTGGGTTTACTGGCTCAGAAGGCCTACCAACCCTCTCTTGTTAGCATTGCTCCTTGGATTCATTAGCTGTCATCCTGGAAAGCTTGGCTTCTTGAAGATGAGATAGACCCAAAGCCAGGGCACTTCAGTGGAGGGAGAGGAGGAATGAATTCTGGAGACATGCCACAGGTGGCCAGGGACAGGCCCGAATTTATGGAGTGCTAGAGAGGCTCAAGGGACAGAGTGTAGTGAGCTGCCAAAGATAAATGTAGCCTTTTAAACCATTTTCCTGTGGCTCTCTGTGCCTGAGCAAGCTTCAGCAAGCCCCCTACTCTTTGTATGTGCTCTTAGCTGACATGGGTATTTCTTTTTCCTGGGGAACATATCTGGCATCTTTCTATAGATGAGGTATGAATGTTCCTTTGTTGAAACTAATGGGAGAGGATAGATGTGCAAAAAGGGAGACAAATACTTCTGTAACATTTGGGGGTTGTCCAAGTAGATGGTGGGAAAAGTTCAAAACAAATCTTTTTTTTTTTTCCCAACCAGCTGGACTTTCCCATCTAAGACACACACACACACACATACACAAAGCTTACACAAGGAATGCCAAAGGAGAACAGAGACAAAGAAACTCACGCACTGAAAGAGAGGCAGCAAGGGAGCCAGAGAAAAACATACTGATGGATAATGAACCATTAAGCTAACTGGCAGAAGATGGAAGCTCAGAAGCCCTAAGGAAGACATGATGTCATTCTGACTGCAGGCAGCTTCTGAGGGAACACTTAGCTCAGCCTTGTCTACCCGGGAATGTAACACAGGAAGGTGTTTTTCCATGGGATCAGCAGAGAAAAAGAAATCCATACCCTGGGCCACACCTGCCCACAGCCACCGCTGACCTGCACTTTGCCTGGTCTGGAGGGGTAGGGCAGATAGGTGCCCAGTCTGCAGAAGGAACCAAACTTGAAAGGAAGGCACTTCTCTGAGAATTAACAACCAATGGCTTAGAAATTAGTTTCCGAATATCCTGCTGACTACCTCCCCAGCCTCCTACATCCCTAATTGGCATGTTCCAGTGCTTTTAGCAGAGACAGGCACAATATGATTTAGCTAAACCTGTAGGTGACAGGCACTGAATGGTCATTAAGGGGAGTGCCAGGTGTTAGCAGATGCTTCTACCTTTTTCAGGCTGGATTCTTAGCTTTTCCTGTGTTCCTGTTCTAGGTAACTTGGCCCATGGGTGGGGGTTGGGGTGTGTGCTCTTCTAAGTCAGGCAGCCTAATGTGTGGAAAGAGTACTGAAAAGAGAATTCGGAGACCTGAGTTCCAGGCCTGGCCCTGTGTGATCTTGGGCAAGTCACATTCCCTCTCTGAGCCTCAGTTCCTGTCTGTAAAATGAGGATGCTGGCCTACAGAATCTGGAAGGTCTCTTCCTATCTCTGAACACTCTGAATCTCACATCCAAGGTGAGACAGTTAAGGGGCAAAAACTAAAACCCAGGTACTCTGCTCAGTTTCCTACATGCAGTTGAAACAGACATCTTGAAGGCTCCTGGGTCCTCAAGCCATGACCCTAAGCCCGGGCCCGAGAGGAGACCCTGAGGCTGACTGCCCAGTATCCCACCTCGCAATCCCCACCGTCCCCTCAGGCTGTATGTTACCTCCCAGAGAAGAGCGAGGTGGCATAGAGCACGGGCTCTGATTGGGCTGTGTCACCGAAAAGGCAGTACATGAGATACCAAAGGAAGTCAAAGATTGACACTCTGATCCCTGCGAGGCTGGGAAAATTCATTAATCTCTCTAAACATCAGTGGAGTTCCTGAGTGGCATAGTTAATGCACTCGGCTGCGAACCAAAAGGTCGGAGGCTGGAGTCCACCCAGAGGCACCTCACAAAAAAGGCCAGGCAATCTACTTCTGAAAAACCAGCCATTGAAAACCCTGCAGAGCCCAGTTCTACTCTGACCCATAGGGAGTTGCCAGGAGGCAATCTATCAAATGGAAATGATAACATGGGCTTGTTGTAAGAATCCAGTAAGATAATACATGCAAAGCACCCAGCCTGGGCTCTTTGTTCATTCAGTAAACACTGTTGTTGTTGTTGTTGTTGTTAGCTGCTGTTGAGTCACCCCCACCTGACAGTGACCTCAGGTACAATGAGATCAGACTGTTATGGTCCAGAGAGTTTTCATTGGCAGATTTTCTGAAGATCACCAAGCCTTTCTTCCTACTCTCTGCTGAAATCTGTTCGGCATCACATAGCAACACGCAAGTCTCCACTGACAGATGAGTGGTGGCTGCACATGAAGGTGCATTGGCCTGGAATCAAACTGGGTGTCCCGCATGGAAGGCAAAAATTCTACCAATAAACCACTGCCCCCATTCAATACATGGAAGTTATCATCATTACTGCCTGTTGGTTGGGGGCTTTGCTCAATGTTCATGTTAACCAGGAAGCATGGATCATAAATGCTGTGATGGTGTGGGCAACGCATTGACTGGAGATACCAAATGGACTTCAACCCCCTAGGGATGGCCCTGGTGATTAGGAGTAAGCCAAACACGATACCTCAGTCATGCCCCAGCAGAGGTCGCCCGCATGCTACCCCAGCACACAGGGAGTCAGCCCAGAAGAGGCCAGACCCTACTCTTAGACTGTGGAGAAGAGCTTGCTGAGACCACTGGCCAGTGAGGGCTGGTATTTTAGAGCCTAGAACCTTGTATTGCTGGCTATGGTCTGGGGCTACCTCGGCCTGTCACGCTGGATGTTTTTCTCTCTCTTCCCTAAAGGCGAAAGCCCTTGGCAGTCACCTCAAGTGGTTTTGGCACTTGTTCCTTAAGGAAGTCTGGGCCAGCACAAGTAACGAGTGTGGGCAAAATCTCCTATGCAGATCACATGCTAGCTGTCCAGCTACCATGCTCTGCCATCGTCCCACAGACGTCTGGCCTCTCACCTGCCAGCATTGGTCCTGAGATTGCAGCAGCTTTACAAAAGGCAGGGACACCTAATCAATGTCATGAAACAAAATGTGTATGGAAAATGAATTTGCTCTGTAAACTTTCACCCAAATCACAATAATAATAATAATTTAAAATAATAATAATAATAATATATATTTTTAAAAAAAGGCAGGGACACCATTTCCTGCTACCAAGTGCCTTCAGAATCTGCGGTCAGAGGGTACCTCTATGGGCAGAGGGCCACAGGCTTTGCACTCTTAACAGATATCATTTTCCCAAAAAAGCCAGTATTAAGCACTTATCTGCACGTGGTGTCATGCTGAGCTCTGTTTCTCATGAGTCACACTGTCATAAGCACTGCCCTCTGGGAAAAGATCCGGAATCTTTGGCAGACACTGGTAAACCCAGCTTGGCTAAGTAGTGGAGTGTTAGAAGGGAAGGAGTGGTTTAAATATGTCCCCAAGGCACTGGGTGCTCACCTGCATTCCATCTTCACCTCCCAGTCCCTACTGCCTAGCTTCCTTCTCCCCTCCCCCAGACTCCCAAACACTTCCTTTCTCCTACATCTAAATTTAAGGTGGGCTTATTTCCCATGCCCCTTCTTTTAAATCCAGGGAACACTTTGGGTCAATGTGACACTTAATTTTAAACAAGTGATAGCATTAAATTTTAAGAGTTTTGAGGGTTTTAGAGCCCATGCACAAATATGTTTCTACTTTGAATAAAAAAAGGCAGGTTTTAGAAATTCCAGAATCTTATAGCCTTACATAGGAGCTCTGGTAGCATAGTGCCTAAGGCACTTGACTGCTAACCTGAAGGCTGGTGGTTCAAACCCACCAGCCACTCCTCGGAAGGAAGATGGGGTAATCTACTTCCGTAGTGATACTGCCCCGGAAATGCAAGGAGGGGTCGCTATGAGTCGGGTCCGACTCGGCACATAACAACAATATAGCCTTACATGAAAGAAGCTAGACACACTACAGAAAGTCCTAACCAAGGAAACATTAATGTATGAGCTCTAGGAAAAGACAAAGATAGATACCTACAAGGACTTTAAGAGAAATGTAGCAATTCTCCCAAAAGGCCAGAGTGGGAAAAAGATCACAAGAAAACAATGCCCTAGCTTCCTGACATCACCCCTACCCAGGGGGCTCAGTTGTTTTTGAGAGCTACCCATTAATAATACCAAACAGCCCATCTTCCTGGCATCTAGCACCTTGGCCCAGTTTCTGAGGCCATTTCAAAACACACTTTTCTTTAATAATCAAGGAGTCTTGCTCAGTTTATATTGTTTCATTATTCTCTCGTCACTCAGCCCTTGTCTCCACATCTGTCAGATGACGGGCCTTGAAGACACTTTGGCTATTGGGCCAGCAAGAGGGGGCTTTATCTTCACCCCAACCCTGTCGAGGGTCCAACCACAGACTAGGGAAAAGGCCAGCTGTGAGTCTAATGAGATTGGTCTTCAGAGTTCCCAGTGTCTTTTGAGGTGCCTTCCCCCCTCTCTGCCCATAACCCTTACTCCTCTGCCTCCCTCATGCCCGAAGCTGCCCTTGCCAAGTCTTCCCTCCCACAATCTGCACATGGAAATGTTCCTGTTCCTTAAAAGGTGAGAACAAACAGACAAGAATATTGGTACTTGGCCTATGTGATAAACTCATGGTGGGGGATAGCAGGGCACTGTAGCTTGGCCCTCAGGTGACTTGCTCTTCATTTTATAAAGGCACTCTGAAGACAGTATCCTGACCTGACAGAATGAGTGCTTCAGGTACCCCAGATAAGTAATGAGCTTATCATTTGGGGAGGACAGTTCCAGAAGAACAAGTTTTGTCTATTATGAAGGGCTGGCAGGTGAGCCTGTCTCAATTTCTTTCAAAGGACTCCTGGCTCTGGGCCAGAAACACCCCTTTCCACCCCCTCCCAATTCAGCCCTAATCTCAACTACAAACTGTCATTTAAAACAAAGCAGTTATCATTCTTAGGGTTTAGCCCAAGTGGTTTTTGCAGCCTGTTGGCACGCAAGAGGTAGGCAAGACCTCAAGATGTGTAAAGTGCTTTAGGATCGATCCCACAAGCTGCCCCAAGCCTCTCTCTGCCCACAGGTGCCGCTGCTCCTGGCTCAGGGTCAAAGATGGGATCAAACATACTATTCCAGGCAGGCACTGTAGGCCAGGATCAACGAACAGAAAAAGGAAACCGTTCTCTTCTGCCCTAAAAAAAGAGTGAGGTGAGAATGGGGCAAAGAGGATAAGGAGATGCTGAGGGTCTTGGCCTCAGCCAGCGGCGGCGACACAGAGGCGGCGACACAGCTTAGCGCTGGACGTCTCCATCCTCTACAGCAATGCCTCAGGCACAGGCCCCCTCCCAGCTCCCTCCCTTCCCGGACCTGACCGTCAGAATCACCTTGATCTTCTCGCCCTCGATTTCCACCGTCTTTTCCCTGAAGTCCACGCCGATGGTGGCTTCAGTTTTGTCCGGGAAGGTGCCCCCACAGAAGCGAAAGGTCAGGCAGGTCTTGCCCACGTTGGAGTCCCCAATCACGATAATTTTGAAGATGCGAATCTGTACATACTGGTCCAGGGACGAGTCGAGTTCCAGGGCGGCCAGGCCAGCGGCCGAGGCAGGCTGCAGGCTCCCATGGCCCAGGATGGGCTGCGCCATCTCCCCCGGACCAGCCCGGGGCCCGACCCCCCTCGAGGGCTCCACACAAAGACAACGGCCACGTTCGTGTGCTCAAGGCGAACGAGCGGTGTGTGTGTGGGCGCGCGTGTGTGTGTCCGCCCGTGTGTGCGTGCGCGGGGAGCGTGCGCGCACGCGGGAAGGGGGTGCTCTCACCCCGGCACCCCTCCTCCAGCGCACCCTCCTAGGAGCTCCGAGGCCCCAACACAAAAGCCAAGAGAGGAGGAGCGATGGAGGAAAGTGAGCACCCTGCGAGACACCTCCTGATGCTTGTGCCCTCGGATGGGACGTTGGGGCGTGCTACCCGGCGGCGCTCGGGAAGCCGCCGCCGCCGCGACGTCCTGGCCTAGACCCTCCCCCTGACTGGACCCCAGGGACACCCTGAAGGGAAGAAGCTGCAGGAGGAAAGGGAGGGGATGGGGAGCGCTGCACACACCACTCCCAAGCGGCCTTCCATTCTGCGCGTCCCCATTTATGTCATCTGTTCCAGATTCCCACCCTCACTTTCTCTGAGTGCGCGGGGTCAGCAAGCAGGTAGCACAGTTGAGGAGGACAAAGCGCTGCCCCTAAGGCATCTCCAGAGCTCTTCCGCAACAGAGCGACGCGACTCAGGGTGGGGAGGAGGGATACCTCTTTCACTTTCCGGTAGCGAGCAGCTGAGCCACGTCTCCGCGGGCTCACTCCCAAGCTTTGGGCTAAATGGTATGCTCTGTCTTATTCACTAAACAGGTGCACCTGCGGGCCTCAAGGAGCCTGGGAAGATGCTGCCAAGACATGCAGAGGGGTGTGGGGAGCCCGCACAGCTGAAAGGAGGGAGCGGGGGCGTGTGTGCGTGTGTGTGTGTGTGTGTGTGTGTGTGTTTAGGGC
>NW_006922125.1:1542871-1546960 GCF_000298275.1 Orycteropus afer afer
GTGGGATCGGGCAGTGTTTCGTTCTGCTGTGCATGGGGTCGCTATGAGTCGGAAACGACTCGACGGCACTTAACAACAACAACAACAACCACTTCATTTTGATCAAATAACCTATTGCATTGGGGAAATATGTTGCAAAAGACCTATTTAAGAGAAAATATGTCACTTTGATGTCTAAGATGTACCTGACCCAAGCCACGTTGTTGCTGTTATTATGTGCCATCACATCATCTCCAACTCATAGTGACCCTATGTACAACAAAATTAAACACTGCCTGGTGTTGTGCCGGCCTCACAATTCCCACTCTACCTGAGCCCATTGCTTCAGCCACCATGTCAACCGTCAATGAAGGCTGTGTCCCATGACCCAAGCCATGGTATTTTCCATACTACTAAATCTTTAGGTAAGTCTCAAAGCTAGACTAAGTTCTAGGAATCTAATGTGATAATGAAACCCATGTTTAAAAGATGAAGCACATATTTTAATAATTTTTGTTCACAGCACTGAGTAGAACTCATTGTTTCTCCTTTTGGCCAACTGTTGTTTTGCAAAAAAAGTTTCCTATAACCACTAAAGAATGCCACATAACATATGTACAACCAAAACAATCATTGATATATTAAATATATATATATATATATATATATATATATATATATCAACAATATAGCATGTCTGAGAGACAAAATTAGTTTTTCTTTGCTTATTGTTTAGTTTCCAACATGAATCAGTAAAATTAATTCCACTAATAGAACTTCTTGTTATTAGTTGTAATCTAGTTAACTCTAACTCATATTATATCTTATGTGTAACAGAACACAATGTTGCCCTTTTTTTCTTATTTTAAATGCAAAGGCTTCAGGGAGAAAATAAACTGGAATCCTTGTCCATATGAACGTGCTTGCAAAAAAGCTATAAATCCTTCATGGATGGTTGGGGACTATGAATTCTTAGGAGGGCTTGAAAAACTTGAGAACAACTGAAGGGCTGTAAAGACATTGTAAGAACTGCTGAGGATCTGAAATCACTTTACCTACGGTACTTTTTGCTGAAATTTTTTCAGGATCAAATTATGGGGATGAGATTAGTACTCTACTTTTCTCTTCTCTGCCACCATCTCTTCTATGTGTAACAACCACATAAAGAGTCCACAAGCTTTGCTACCTATATGTTAGCAAACATTTTTTTTTTTTTTTCCCCTCCTGGAACATTGTCCTAAATATGGCAAAACAGGCTAGTTCAAAGCAAAGTTTTGATTATATTTTTTTTCTGGGGAAAAACTGTTTCTGTTGCTAAGTTACTACCACCTACAGCCATCTGTGGTTTCATGTTTCTTGCCAAACTTTTCTGTTGTTTTTATGTAGATGTTGCCTTTATCTCCTTTGTGGTAATGAAACACAACAAGCACGCCTGTCCTTTGCATTCCTTTGCTAAAAATATTTTATCCTCTTACTAAATATTATAGTGTACATGCACATGTATACACAAATATACTGCATACTTTAATATATTAGTCACTATACCACTCTAGCCAACTATCCAAATAGAAACTCACCACCCTCTTAAATAAACATAACCCCCTTTGTTGTAAACAGTGGTTAATTCAAAGATGCTACATCATGGAATAATTTAAGAAAGCATGAAAAAGGCATAGAAAAATTTGTAATAAATCCAAATATAATTCTAATGGAGTAAAATATATACTGGAAAGGAAATGTTTTATATGATAATTATTAACAAGTTTCTAGAATTGAAATAAGACAGGTGTTCTTTAGAAAAAAATAATGCTAATTACCAAGCAAGATAAATAAATATAAGTTCTCAGCTTAATAATACAGCATTGTGAAAATGTAGTACATTGGGAATAAGCAACAAAAGCCCATTAAACACTAGGGAAAAATTGAAATAACTTAAAAAAAAAGCTTTCTACTTTCAACTATAGCACAATTGTTCTTATCAAACTAATAATTCTACTGGGATCAGCTAAAACACTGGATGTTATTTTAATTATTACCATCATTACTGTCATTGTTTTCTAAAATAACCTCTGTGAAACACTGAAAGTCAGTCAGTTCAGACAGAATTTGAGGGGCCAAAATATAAGATGACTAAATTCTTTGCTATACATACACACACATACGTGCATGCGCACGCACACACACACACACATATGTGTGTGTGTGTGTGTTTAGGGCCAGATGTAGGGGGGCGCGTGCCAGGCGCCTACCTCCCTTCATCACACCACGACCACCCATCCTCTGAATGTTCAGAAGAGCGGCTCCCATTGGCTGCTGCAGTCGGTTGTGTTTGACTGGCCAATGGAGAAGGCCTGCCGCGAGAGAGGACCTCTCGGGTAGGAGAAGGGGGGAAGCGAGTGGTGGCAGCGCCAGTAAAAAGGGACTTTGTTTCTGGAGCTAACCATTACAGGCCCAGGTGGAGGGATCTTGGGACATGGCATAAACCTACAGTGCCTTGGATCCCCAGATCCTCCATAACTCCTTCCAGAACGGTGGGATTTTAAAGGGAGTTGGAAACTCCTAAAGGGTTTACCCCCCTGCGACTGAATGTAGAGCAAAGTGGTTGGGTCTAATTTGCCAGAAACCTAGATTGTGCTTGGAAGGTGACAACTTTATTGTGGTATTAGGGGGCAGCGTCCCAAAGCTTACTAATGATCACATCTTGCTCAAGGCCAGCATTCCGTCCCCTGAAAGTGATTTGCAGGTTCGCAGTTTGTTTGAAGTCGGCTTTGCTGGGTTATGATTGAAATTCAATAAAGTACACTCATTTTATGTTTGTTTTGAAGACCTTCCCTCTTCCACCCATTTCATTAAAATAAATAAATAAATAAATAAAATGCACTCTAAGGTAATACTGACATATGCCAATAGCTGTGACACGGGAGTTATTCCTAATGTCACCAAGGCAGTGGATTCGACCAGCACACGAAAGCTGCCATCTTATTTGTGTGTGAGCCTGAGCTTCAGGAAGAAGAGACAAATGCGTGTTTACATCCATCCCCATTGAGAGAAAACCAATTCAGTGTATCAGTAGCAGATCTGTAAGCAGACTGGAATATTGAATACTCAGCCCAGTCCAACTTACTCAAAATGGCTGAGATATTCTAGTTAATAAAGGTTTTTAGCTAAGTTAGCAGGTGTATTTATAGCTAACCCTTTTATCATTTAAGTGGGTCACCCATGTTTGTAGATTATACTATTCAACATTAAAACCATCAGGGGAGGATTTAATCTTAATTGGCTAATCCAAGGTCATCATATGGATACCAATTACCATTCATTGTACAGTATGAATAGCCATCATCCTTGTACAATATTTTGGTGTTTTGATTGTCTGATGTCTAGATAATGGTTTGCTATTATAATTATACTTATCTCTACCTATATAACAGTGTTCCCTATATGAGCAAGATGTGATGAATTATATTTTATCTCGGTGTTTGAAGGAAATGTTCCTGGTGGTCCTTATCTGCAGAACAGTAGATAAGTGGGAGGGCGTAATTAGTAACTAGGCAGATCGTGTAGATACAGTGAGGTCACTGGGCAGTGCAAAAATTTGTGCTCACTGCTAACCTAAAGGTGCTAACATAAAGGCTGGCAGTTTGAACCCATGCAACAGTGCCACAGGAAAAAGGCCTGGCAATCTCCTTCTGGTAAGATTACAGCCAAGAAAAACAACAATGAGATATCATCTCACCCCAGCACTAGTAGCAAAGTTCAACAAGACAGAAAATAAAAAATGATGGCAAGGATATGGAGATATTAGGACTCTCATACACTGCTGGTGGGACTGTAAAATGGTACAACCACTGTAGAAAGCAGTATGGTGATTCCTTAAAAAGTTGGAATGAGAAATACCATTTGACCCAGCCATTTCTTTACTAGGTATATATCCTGAAGAAGTGAGAGCCATGACAAGAACAGACGTATGCACACCCATGTTCATCGAAGCACTATTTACAATAGCCAAAAGATGGAAACAACCTTGGTGTCCATCAACTGAGGAATGGATAACCAAACTATGGTACATACACACAATGGAATACTATGCAACCCTGAAGAATAACATAG
>NW_006922125.1:1547060-1550276 GCF_000298275.1 Orycteropus afer afer
TATTGAGCTTTGGGTACAAATTTACAGAGCAAAATCTGTTTTACATTCAACAGTTCATGTACATTTGACTTTATGCCTCAATTACCATCCCCGACCATAACAAGCTCTCTTCCCCTCCCATCCCTGTGACCACTCCCTTCCTGTGCCCTTCTTAACTATGCAGTCATGTCTGTACAGCTTTCCCTCTATGTGATTGCTGCCCCTCTGATGCCCCATTAGATGCCCTTTAGATGCTCTAAGGGGTGCCTCTCCCTAGAGTTGGTAAGTGCATCGCCATGGGCTAGGTGTTCTGGGAGTAGATCTTTCTACTGTTGGGCTGAGAGCCAGTCTTTGAGAGTGAGTCCAGTTCTGGGCCCAAAGGGTAACCTGGGGCCATAGACTTGGGGGTTCTACCAGGCTCCATCTGACCAGTAATTCTGGTCATTTTTGTATTTTTTAATTTTTCCTCCCACTCTCTTCAGGATCTCCATTTTTTATCTCTTCCTGAGTGGCTGGCATTGGAAGCTGGGCACCATCTAGTTCTTCTGGTCTCGAGGTCCATCATATCCTTGGATTCATTTTTTCCAATTGGCTTTGATTTTCTTCACTCTTTTTTTTGCTTCAGATGAGAGGAAACCAATCATTGCATCTTAGATGGCAGCTCAAAAGCTTTTTTTTTTTTTTTTAAGAGAGTATTTTTATGAGCCCCGGTGGTGCAGGGTTATCCTTGTGACTGCTAACTAAAAGGTCATTGGTTTCAACTTACAAATGACTACATGGGAGAAAGATGTGGCAGTCTTTACAACCTTGGAAACCCTATGGGAAGTTCTACACTGTTTTATAGGGTCCTCAGAAGGAAGGTTGGACAATCTACGTCCATAGTGATAGAAACCCAAGGAGAGGTCGCTATGAGTTGGGTCCCACTCAACAGAACATAACAACAACAACAACAACATGTATCTGAAATGACTCAATGGCAGTGTTTTCTTTTTTGTTGTTGTTCATCTGTTCATTTTACTGTAGGCCACAGTGACTAACTAAAAAAAAAATAGCAACTTAGAATTTAGGCAGCTACAATGGCCTTGGAAGACATAAATTGAAGTTTTAGACTATCAAGATATTATGGAGCATAACACCATGATCCTAGAAGAGAATGGCACACCAACAGATTCTCATTTGGAGCACAATTTTCTTCAGACACTTGTCATCTGTGAAGATATTCATTTTTATTTGTGTGCATGTGTGTATGTATACATGTCCTATGGCATGGGGAGGAGATGATGGTGACAATACACCAAGAAATCCAGCAGAGTGAAGCTATTAGTAAATTTAAAAAAGGGGGGTAAGGAAAGATAAGGAAACTGATAAGTAATTCTACTAGTTTCTTGGCAGCAAGACAACATTTAACAATGGTTAATGGGCCCTACAATAAAATCTATGACTTTTAGGTGAGATCCTGAATAAACATTCAATAAAAAGTGAAAGTAAATCAGACTGGATTACGATGGAATGCCCCTTCTTTCATGCCTTCCATAAGAAAAGTATATACTCTCTAGAAGAAGATAACCATTCAGTTAATAATATTTTCTTACATTTGCTTTCTGTAATATAATTCAGCAATTGCTAGAATGATGGTGTGTGCAAATCACCCCAAACTCAGTTTCTACAAACAGCATCACTTATATTCACATGTTTTAACATCTGCAACTTTATATTTGATTTAGGCATGGCTTAGCTGAGCTTTGCTTCTGACTATGGGTTGATGTGATGACTAAGATTTTGTGTCAATATCGTTAGGCCATCATTCTCAGTGGTTTGGCTGATATTATTTAATCACACTTCATTTTGTGATCTGATACAACTAGGCAATCAGTTGTAGGGGATTTTCCTTGGGGATGTGGCCTGAATCAAATAGATAGACAGGAAGGCAGACAGACAGACAGGTAGACAGACAAATAGACAGATAGATAGATAGATGTTCTGGCAAAGATCACCATCTCTTGATTCAGATCTCTCAGACTTGTCATCATCTAACCTCCAGGTCTTGGGATGTGAGCCAGCAGCCTGCCTTCTGACCTGCATATTTTGGAACATACCACTCAATCAATTCCCAGACTGGATCCAGTATATACACCTACAACTCCTTGAATGAGAGGAGGCCAATTTTCCTTGAGGAATGACCTCAATACACTGCCAAAAATTATACTCTTAATTTTTCTCCCAGCCTCTCCCAGATAGGCTCTGTGGTCTTACACAAGAGTGACTGTTCATTGTGGAAAAGGAAATAATTAGACATTTTGGTCATCGCTGGGCACTAGCTCTAAATTGACACTAATTCTAGGAGACCAATAATGTCCCTGTGCCCAACCAGTTACTCTTGAGGAATATGGAGGTCAAGACTCATAGCTGAGGTGCATCTCACAGTGGGTCCAGTGGATCCCCAAATTCATCTTTTAGTGACTTACCAAGTTCCTGAATGCATAATAAAAACAAATATCAGCAATCGCATAACTCCACATTGGATCCCAGATATGTGGCATTTATAGTAGGAAAAGCCAAATGGAAGCCATTAAAATGTCCCCTACATAGGAAAATAGTAAATTGTAAGCAATACTGCATTCTTTAAGGGACTGCAGAGATTCCTGACACCATCAAACACTTGAAGCATGCAGGGGTGGTAATTCCCACCACATCTCCATTCAACTCACTTATTTGGGTTGTGGAAAAAAAAAAATCAGATGAATCTTGGAGAACGACATTGGAATGTTGTAAACTCAATCAGGTGATGACTCCCATTAAAGCTTCTGTCCAGTAGTGTGTTCATTGTTTTAGCAAATAAACACATCTCCTGGTATTTGACATGCACTGATTGACCAAGCCAATGCTCTTTTCTCCATACCTGATTTGAAAGACCACCTGAAACCATTTGCCTTTCACTAACAAGGCCAGCAATATACCTGCACTGTTCTACCTCAGGGTTGTATCAAATCTCCAGCCCTATATCTTAATTTATTGCACAGGGACCTTGATCGTTGTGATAGTTGGAGCTGTATGTCAACTTGGCTGGACCCCAGTTGTGGGTGGCTGTTCCCATGATGGGATCAGATGACTGAGTTCTGAGTGGCCGGTCTGCCCAAGGGGAGTTTCCCTAGGGGTGTGGCCTGCTTGCAATGATATTCCAAGGACAATCTGGAAGAACGGCATTCCGAACTACAGACTTCCTTGAGTGAGCAGGTC
>NW_006922125.1:1550656-1551871 GCF_000298275.1 Orycteropus afer afer
AAGTAACAATGACTCAAGACTTACTGGTAAGATATTTGCACTGTAGAAGGTGAGAAATTAATATGATAATTAATTTAGTGAAATTTATAGGGGTCCTCTAGAATGGAGTATGTCAAATTATTTATTCTAAAGTGAAGATAAGTTGTTACATCTGACCACTCCTACAAGTAAAAAGGAAGCATAACACATGGCAAGTCTCTTTGGATTTTGGAGGTAATTTATTCTTCATTTGAGTGTGCTGCTCTGGCCAACTTATCAAGTGATTTGTAAATCTACTAGTTTTGAGTGTAGCCCAGAACAAAAGAAGGCCCTACAACAAACTTAGGTGGTCATGCAAGATTCACTGATATTTGGGCCATATGATCTGGCTGACCTAATGTTTCTTAAAGTTTCAACAGAAAATAGATATGCCATTTGGAGTATTTGGCAGGGTGCTCTTTGTGAATCACAGCAGAAACCTGTAAGATTTTGGATCAAACTACTGCCATTTTCTGCAGATAACTATTCTAGTTTTGAGATACAGCTTTGACTTGATACTGGAGCTTAGTACAAATTGAACACTTAACAATAGTGCACAAGTCACCATGTGGCCTGAACTGCCAATCAGGATCTCTGAGTTGTTTGATCCAAATGGTCATAAAGTTGGCTGTGCACAACAGTCCTTCATTATTGGGAAGTGGTATATAAAAGATCAGACTCTAGCAAGACCTGAAGGCACAAGTAAATTACATGAACAAGTGACCCAAATGCACCTGTTCTCTACTTCTGTCACATTACCTTTGATTTCTCTGTCTGCAGCTATGGCTTCTTGGGGATTTCCATAAAATCAGTTGACTGAAGAGGAGAAAATGAATGCCTGATTACAAGTGGTTTAGCATGAAATGAAGGCACCGCTCAAAAGTTGTCAGGAGCAACACTGCAGCTCCTTTGTGGTCCTTGATGGAGGAGAGTGATAAAAGGAAATCCTCCAAATATGCAGAACTTCAAGGAGTGCACCTTGTTATCTACTTCAGTTGGAAGGAAAAATGGACAGATGTGAATTTTCAATTTGATTTGTGGGCTCTGGCTAATGGTTTTTCTGAATGGTCTTGGACTTGGAAGTAAATGATTAGAAAATTGGTGACAAGGAGCTCTGGGGAAGAGTTATGTGGATAGCCTTCTGAATGAGCCAAATAAGTTGTTTTTTTTTTTTTTGGGTGTGTGTTTCATATGAAT
>NW_006922125.1:1552217-1553355 GCF_000298275.1 Orycteropus afer afer
TACCATCACTGAAAGGGCAGTGTTTTGTTCTTCCTGGGATAAACACTTATTCTGGATATGGATTTTTCTTCCTTGCATGTGATGCTTTTACCAAAGCTATCATCAAAGGACTCACTCAGTGATAGGATACTATCCATATGCCTACAAAAAAGAACAGTTAGTACAATCATTATTCAAGTTTATACACGAAGCATTCAAGCTAAAGATGAAGAAATTAGTTTTTTTTTACAAATTCTGCAGTCTAAAATTGAACAAACATGCAACCAAGGTGTATTAATAATTACTGGTGATGGGAATGCAAAAGTTGGAACCAAGGAAGATGCATGTTTCTCCCAAGTTTAATACAATCTGTTTTATCTAGGAGTTTTCTCGACTTCCTCACCATTTAGAGTTTCTGTAACTATATTATTTATTCCCTGTATTTGGTTAATCATTGTCCTCATTTACCAATTGACGTCTCTGGTTCTCTGTTTACAGTCTTGTAAGCTTATTTTACTTTGGATACTTCTGTACCTGGTTGTGCTGTCATGTGTGTTAAGCATTGACTTGTTTGCTGTTGTTGGTTCTCCATCAGAAGTACTCCATTTAAGATCTCTTATAAAGTGTGTCTGGTTTTAGCAAATTCCCTTAATTTCTGCTTATCTGTAAATCTCCTAATTTAACCCTCATATTTGAGGGACAATTTTGCTGGATATATAATGCTTGATTGAATTTTTTTTTCTTTCAGGGTTTTATGTATATCAACACATTATCTTCCTGTTTGTGTTGTTTCTACTGAGAAATCAGAGCTTAGTCTTATTGGTTGCTCTTTATAAGTAACTTTTCCTTTTTCCCATGCTGCTTTCAGGATTCTTTGTTTTTGGTTTTAGTGAGCTTGATTATTATATGTCCTGGTGATTTCCTTTGGGGTTCTATCTTATTTGATTTGTGGTTCCTTGAATTTCTTGGATGGATATATTCTCGTCTTTTATCATATTAGTGAGATTATTTTCCAAAAAATCTTTGACAATGTTCTCTGTTGTTTTATTTGTCTCTTCCTGTACTGGAATTCTGATTATACATAGTTTATTCCTCTTGATGGTATCCTACACTAATTGTAGTGTCTCTTCTTATTGTTTTATCTTTTTTTTTTTTTTTT
>NW_006922125.1:1553575-1555082 GCF_000298275.1 Orycteropus afer afer
TCTTCTGGATTTCTGTTTGTTCTTTTGTATCATTTCTTTTTTTTTGTTTGTTTGTTTGTTTATTTTGTTAATTTGTTCTTGTATTGTTTTCCTAAATTATTCTAGAATTTTGTCAGTATTTTCCTTGTTCTGTCTGTCAATCCATTCAAGGTACTCAAATATAATTCTTTTGAATTTCTTATTAGGAATTTCCAAAGCTGTTTCTTCCCCATGGCTGTTTTCTGGGTTTGTACCCTGGTTCTCTTTTTCTATTATTTTTACCTTGTTTTTTTGTGTGGACTGTAATGATCATTTTTTTTCCAAAACATTGTGGTTGTGTTGTACTTATATTTCATGAGTGAAAGACAGTGAAAGTGTGTGCACAGTTAAAGCCTGCTAGCTATTCATAAGGAGTAGTTGAGGATGAGTTGAGCTGGTATTGGCCCCTGTCTCTCACTGCTCAGTTGGTGGCCTCATTCAGTGGGTGGAGGTGAAGGAGGTGCAGGTTTTGTTGGGTTGGGTTGAAACACTTGCTGTCTTGAACTCAGACAAAAAAGAAAAAAAAGAAAAGAAAGAAAAAGAAACACCAAAAAAATAAAAGCAAGAGAACAAAAAACTCAAGTCACAAAACAACAAAGTTAATATATTAATAATTTCTGGTGGAAAAGGTTTCCAGCATTCATGGATAGATAGTGAATTAAATAAAGGAGTGAAAAATATTAATAGAAGACACACATGGAAATTATAGAGGAAAAAAATAAGACATTGGAAGAAACATGAAGCATGCCACACAGATACTACAAAACAAATGTTCTACAAAAATTATTGAACAAATGTAAAAATAAAGGACATTTTCTTTCTTGTATGTTTATTCTAAAATATAAGAAACTCTGGTGGCATGGTGCTTAAGTAATTTGACTGCTAACCGGAAGATTGATAGTTCAAACCCCCAGCTACTCTGTGGAAGGAAGCTGGATAAATCTACTTTCATAAAGATTTATCACCTCAGAAACCCAAAGGTTGTCACTATAAGTCTGAATCAACTCAATGGTAGAGTTTTGTTTTGTTTTGTTTAATTTTAAAATATAATTGACTATAGCAAAAGTAGTAAAAAAAAACTTATCATGCATTTATAAATTTTATATAAAATAAAATATACAAAAGTAATAGTGCAAATGATGGGAAGGGGATGGGGGGGTAATATTTTAGTTGAAGAATATTAAAATATTATTCCCCTAATTCCCCCTCCTATCATTTGAACTATTACTTCCATATATCTTATTTTATATGTTATAAATATATGATAATTTTTTGCTAATTTTGCTATAGTCAATTATTTTTTAATATTCCTCCTTTAAGGAGCTCTGATGGCATAGTGCTTAAGGCATTTGACTTCTAACCAGAAGTTTGGAGGTTCAAACCCATCAGCCACTCCATGGAAGGAAGATGGGGCAATCTACTTCCATAAAAATTTACTGCCTTGAAAATCCAAATGGGGTCACCATGAGTCAGAATCAACCTGATGAGG
>NW_006922125.1:1555673-1560097 GCF_000298275.1 Orycteropus afer afer
GACCCCTCCTTGGGTTTCCGAGGCAGTATCACTACGGAAGTAGGATTGCCCAACCTTCCTTCCGAGGAGTGGCTGGTGGGTTGACATAGGAGCCACTAATGCTAAGCCATTCATAAGAAAACTAAGTACCTATATTAGTTAAAACAAAGTAAATTTACAGAACATTAGATACTGGGGAGAAAAACACATATTACATAATGTGGAAGTGCTAATTTTGTCTAAAAGAGATAAAAATCCAAAATGTGTATGCCTCTGAAGACAGACTTTCAAAACCCAGGAAATAAGGGTACTGATATATTTGAAAAGAGAAATAAAGAAATGTACAAATACTGTTGAAAATATCAAGATTCCTGTCAGTAATCAGTAGAATAAGTAGAACATCAGTAAGTATGGAGAATACTTGAATAATACTATCAAACATTTCAACATATTGATACTTATGAAAAATTCTACCCAGCAACAGAAGAACACATATTCTTTTTAAATGCACAAGGAATATTCATCATAGTAGATCATATTTTGTGCCATAACAATTCTCAGCAAATTAAGAAGATTTGAAATCAAACATAGCATGTTTCTTGACCACATCAAATGAAACTAGAAATCCATACAGAAAGGTAACTTAAAACCCCAAATATTGGTAGATTATTCACCACCCATCTAAATAATCTAGGGGTTAAACGTAAAGTCACAAGTGAATGGAAAATATTATTAATTGAATGTAAATTTAAAAAAAAAAAAAAACATGAAAACACATTTAAATTATCAACAGATACAGAAAAAAAATGGGCAAAATTCAACATATAGTTATATATATACTTTTTTGATCAACATCTGCAATTTAAAAATTAAAGGGAACTTCAACATTATAAGAGACATTTACAGAACAAATGCATACACAAAATCTCTAAAGATAACATATTTAATAATGAAAGACAATTATTTTTCCTTACACTTTTCCCATCATGAATGAATATGACACAAAAAATAAAAGATGTAAATATTGAAAAAATGACATAAAGTTGCTTCAGTTTGAAGAACACATAACTGTCTACATATAACATTCTCAACAGATTTGCAAAAGAAGCCATTTTAATTAATACTTAAGTTTAACAAGGCCACAGGATACAAGATCAATGTACAAAATAATTTTATTTCTCAATATTGATCTTGAGTAACTGGGAATTAAAACTTAAAATAAATATTATTTATAAAAGCAACAATAAAAATCAAACAAAAGTTAAATATACATTTAACAAAATATTACAGGTTCTGTATGATGAAAACTACAAAATCTGATAAGAGATATCAAAGAAGATATAAAATAATGGAACAATATACCATGTTTACATTTTTCAAAATTTAGTAGTTTTAAGATGTCAATTCTCACCAAATTGATTTATAGATTAAACAAAATCTCAACCAAAATTACAATAAATATTTTATAGAAACTAACTGTATTTCTATGAAATGCATCCAAAAGCAAAGGAATTTAATAGCCTGAAAAAATAAATATTTTTTTTTGGAAATAAGACCACAATTAGGGACTCATATTAGTTGATTTGAGGATTTATTTGAAAGTTAAGAATTAAAACAAAGTTCTATTTTCAAAAATAAAGTGACATAGATCAGTGGAACAGAATAGTTCTTCTTTTAGTAAATCCCCTCATATATGGTGAATTGATATTTGACAAAGTACATAAGAAATTTCATGAAGAAATAATAGTGGTTTTACTAAACAGTGCAGAAACAATTGAAAGCACATATTCAAAATAGTATATATATATATATAAATATATATATATTTATATATATATTATACATATATACATACATACATAGAGAATATATATGTGTATGTGTGTATATATATATATATATATATACATATACACATATATATATATATATATAAACACATAAGAGGAGCTCTGGTGGCATAGTGCCTAAGACATTTGGCTGCCAACCAGAAGGCTAGTGGTTCAAACCCACCAGCCAGTCCTTGGAAGGAAGATTGAACAATCTACTTCTATAGTGATACTGCCTCAGAAACTAAAAGAATGTTTGCTATAAATCAGATCTGACCCGATGACAGTTTTTATTATTATTATTATTTAAAATGACAGAAATATTTGAAGTCTTGGGTTAGGCAAAAATTCCTTAAATATTACATGAAATGGAAAAAAAATATTTACTTAAAATTTCTGCCCTTTGAAAGTCACTTATATTCAGAATATGTAAAGTAGAAGGAAAAGTCAATTAAGAAAACAACCCTATTGAAAATAATTAAAGAAAAAAAAAACCTTAATATTATGTTTCATCTAATAAGATAAAAATATGGCAACTAAGCACATTAAAAGTTACTTGATATCATTATTCATAAGAAAAATGAAAATTAAATCACTAGGCAGATTTACAATGGCTAAATTTAAAGAAAAAAGAACTGACAAGACCAAGTGCTGGAAAAAAATGGGCTATCAACTGCAACTCTCATACATTTCTGGTAGGGATACAACTTTGTGCAATACAGCCACATTTAGAAGCAATTTGTCTATTTTTATAATCTATGGCACATTGGTTAAGTGCTTGACTGTTAAACAATAAGTTTGTTGTTCAAACCCACCCAGTAAAGATGCAGAAGAAAGATCTGGTGATGTACTTTCATAAAGATTACAGCCTAGGAGAACTTGTTGGGTAGTTCTACTCCATCACAGGGTGTCACTGAGTTGGAATTAACTAAAGGCACCTAACAACAATATATATTTTGACTAAGGAATCCCACCCTTAAGTATTTATCCAATAGAAGTAAAAATATATGTTTAGAAAAAAAAAATGCAAATTATCTCTGTTGTTATTGTTTGGTTTTAGGTGTCCTTGAGTCAGTTATGATTCATAGCCACCCTAAGTCCAACAGAACAAAATACTGCTGGGTCCTGCAGAATTCTCACCATTGTTGCTATGCTTAAGCAATTGTTGTAGCCATTGTGTAAATCCATTTCATTGAGGACCTCCTTCTTTTTTGCTGTCTACTTTACCAAGCATGATGTCCTTCTCCAGGGAATAGTCCCTCATGTAAAACATCCAAGTATGTGAAATGAAGTCAGGCCCTTTCTTGCTTCAAAGGAATATCTGGCCATAGTTCTTCCAAGATAGATTTGTTTGTTCTTCTTGCAGTCCATGGTATATTGGATATTTTTCACCAATATAATAATTTAGAGCCATCAATTCCCCTTTGATTTTCCTTATTCATTATCCACCTTTCAGATGCAAATGAGATGTTTGAAAGTGTCATGGCTTGGAGGAAGTGCACCTCAGTACTAAAAGTGACTTTTTCTTTTTAACACTTTTGCAACAGATTTGGCCAATTCAATATATCCTTTGTCTTCTTCACTATTAATTCCTTGGGGATAGATTGTGAATCCAAGTAAAATGAAGTCCTTCACAACTTTAATGTTCTTTCCATTTATCATAGTGTTGCTTATTTGTCCAGTTGTGAGGATTTTTGTTTTCTTTATGTTGAGATATAATCCATAAAGAAGGCTGTCATCTTTGATCTTTATAAGTATGTGCTTCAAGTCTTCTTCACTTTCAGCAAGGAAGGTTTTATCACCATATTACAGGCTGTTAAAGACTACTTCTCTAATATTGATGTAACATTTTTCTTCATATGATCAAGGTTTTCAGATTATTTGCTCAACATACAGAGTGGATAAGTATGGGGAAAGGATTCAACTCTTACATAACACTTTCCTGATTTAAATCAGCTAGTGTCCCTTTGTTTTGTTTGAATGACTGCCTTTTGGTCTATCAACGTGTTCTACATGAACACAATTAGTGTTCTGCAATTACCATTTCTTGCAAAGTTATCCATAATTTATTAGATTCCACACAGTTGACTGCCTTTGCATAGTGAATGCAACACAGATAAACAACTTTCTCGTATTCTGTTTGCAGACAAGATCCATCTGATATCAGCAATGATATCCATGCTTCTACAGCTAAAGAAGTTCAAGAAAGGAAGTGGGATCCAGCAGCAGGGCAGAACAGGTAGGTAGGCCACGAAGTGAGCAGAGTGGTTTGGAACAACTAATAGAGACAGAGAGACAAACTTGTCTGTCAATTTAACTGTGATGGTTTGCATATTGCTGTGAGGCTGGAGGCCATCCCACCAGTGTTTAAAATGCCAGCACAGTAACCTATGGTGGACAGGTTTCAGCAGAGCTTCCGAAGTAAGACAGACTTGGAATAAGGTAGAAACCATCCACTTCTCAAAGAATTGGCCAGTGAAAACTTTATGGATAACAATGAATCAATGTCTGATATATTACTGGAAAACTTTATGGATAGCCCTGAAACATTGTCCAATATATTCCAGAAGATGAGCCTCTCAAGTCAGAAATTACTCAAAATATGACCGGGAAAGT
>NW_006922125.1:1560467-1560991 GCF_000298275.1 Orycteropus afer afer
TACTGAGCTGAAATGGACCGGTTTTTCCTATTTTGAATCAGAAAACGATATGCCAGGAATGATAAATTGAAGAGGAATGGAGTGGCATTCATCATCACAAAGAGTATTTCAAGATCTGACCTGAAGTGCAATGCCATAGCTGATTGGATAACATTCATACGCCTACAAGGAAGGCCAATTAATATTGTTATTATTCAAATTTGCACAACAACCACCAAAGCCAAACATGAGGAAACTGAAGATTTTTTACCAACTTCTGCAGTCTGAAATTGACTGAAAATGCAGTCAAGATGTGTTGATTATCATTGGTGATTGGAATGCCAAAGTCAGAGACAAAGAGGAATCACCAGTAGTTGAAAAGTATAGCTTTGGTGATATAGATAATGTTGAAGATCACATAATAAAATTTTGCAGGACCAACAACTTATTCGCTGCAAATACCAGTTTTCAGCAACACAACTGGTGGCTATACATGTGGACTTCGCCGGATGGAGTACACAGGACTCAGATTGACTACATCTGTG
>NW_006922125.1:1561378-1562416 GCF_000298275.1 Orycteropus afer afer
CATGAAAATAACAAAAAAGGAGACATATGGAGCTGCAGTCTGGCAGCGATCCTGAGCGATCCTGACAGCACAGCACAGACAGCTTGGAGAGTGCTGAGTCTGGTAGGACCTAAGAATTAACATAAAACTCAGGCCTGCTAGCCAGGGACTGCACGGAGGACTGCTCTGGTGGATGGTGAATAAAAGGAAAAGCAGCGAAGAGGAGGGTAGGCTGAGCTGTGGACTTTTGCCTGTCCAGAGCACGCAGCCATTTTGAATGTTTACAAGGGACTTGATAATTTTTGATATTGAAAGAGACAGTGTTCTCCCAGATTTGAGAGGCTTAAGAACAGCTTCTGATTGCCAGTAACCCTAATGACACTCCAGACCTGGGTGACTGAAAAGGTGGGACATTCCCCTTGTTACTCTGATATTCCACACCCACTTGGTGAACAGAGTTGCAGCCATCCTCCACTCACACCCACCTTCTGGGGCCACAGGAACTCCATCCCAGTCTGTGTGCTCTGATGTAGACTGGGTGCCCTGCCTTGCCCTCTCCTGACTTTTTATTTTTTATTTTTTTTTTTTATTTTTTGCTTTCTTTTCTCTGGTTATGAGATTCCTTCTATTTTCTGCTTTAAAACTATTATTATCATTAATACTTTTGTCCTTTTTACTATTATTCTTTATTTTTTCCCCTCTCAGCTCCTAGTTTTCAGTTTTTTGTTTTTCCTTTTCCTTGTTCCTGAGTGCAATTTTTTTTTTTCTTTTCTTCTTGTGGGTAACCCTGTTCCTTTTTTTTTTTTTTTTTTGCATTTTTCCCATTTTTTTCTTCATTAGTCTCTTCTCTACTTTTTTTCTCTTATTATCCCAAGATATTGCAGGTTTTCTTGTTTTTTTCTTCTTTTTCCATTTTATCTTTTTTTGGTTACTGTTCCTGTGTGATTACATGGTGTATTTTTTGTCCAGGTGCTTTTAGTTTTTAGATGGTTATTTAGTTGTAATTTTTGTCTAACTGCATGGGAGACAGCAACAGTCCCCATAAGACACAACTACACC
>NW_006922125.1:1563111-1564645 GCF_000298275.1 Orycteropus afer afer
TCCAAAGAACCCCAAATTGGATTGAAAATCACCAAGACACATCATCATCAAACTCATCAAAACCAAAGACAAATACAGAATCTGGAAAACAGCATGGGAAAAACAAAAATTTACTCACAAAGGACAGCCAGTACAAATAAGCTCTGATTTCTCAGCAGAAACCATGCAAGCACGAAGGAAATGGGATGGTATATATAAAAGCATGAAAGAGAAAAAAATTCAACCAAGAATTATATACTTGGCAAAATTGCCCCTCAAATATGCTGGTGAAATTAGAAGATTTTCAGATAAGGAGAAACTAAGGGAATTTGTTAAAACCAGACCAACCTTACAAGAGATGCTAAAAGGAGTCCTTTGAATAGAGAACCAAAAATAGCAAATAACTGACCATTAATATACAAAATGACATAACCCAGAAATCACAGCTATGGACATATCCAAAGTAAAATGAGCTCACAAGATTGTAAACAGGGAACCACAGCCATCAATTGGCAAGTGAGGACAACTAAAAACAAAAAGAGGGAAAATGCTCTGTAGTTACAGACTTCTAAATGATGAGCAAGTTAAGAGAGCTGCAATATAGAAGGGAAAATTATAAGTCATAGGGTAATCTCAAAGAAAAAATGATAAAAAATAAATGGAGAAAAGATTGGAGTTGTCAAGTTCTTCATATTACTTGGTTCTACAGTCAACACCAATGGAAGTAGCAGTGAAGACATCAGAAGATCTGGGCAAATCCACTGCAAAAGACCTCTTTCAAGTGCTGAAGACCAAAGATACCTCCTTGAGAACTAAGGTGAACTTACCCAAGCCATGGTATTTTCAATTGCCTCATAAGCATGTGAGAGCTGGATGATGAATAAGGAAGACTGAAGAAAAGTTGATTCTTTTGAGTTGTGGTGTTGGCAAAGAATATTGAAAGTACTATGGACTGCTAAAAGAACTAACTATCCTGGAAGAAGTGCAGCCGAAATGCTTCTTGGAAGTGAGAATGGCCAGACTTTGTCTCTCCTATTTTGGTCATGTTGTCAGAAGGGACCATTCTCTGGAGAAGGACATCATGCTCCATAAAGTGGAGGGTTGGCAAAAGTGAGGAAGACCCTCAAACCGTTGCATTGACACAGTGGCTGCCACAATGGGCTCAGGTATAGCAAGGATCATGGGGCTGGTGCAGGACTGGACAATGTTTTGTTCTGTTGTACATAAGGTCACTATTAATCAGAGACATCTCAACAGCCCATAATAACAACACAGCCTTTTCTGAATCTGGTTTATATTTCTGACAGTTCCTTCTCAATGTACTATTGCATATATTTTTAAATTACTCACAACAAAATTTCACTTGTGAATCATATTAATGATAATATTTGATAATTTTTGCATTCTGTTTTATGATCTTTTCATTTATTTATTTAATTGTGATTTTGCTGAAAGTTTACACAGCAAATTGACTTTCCATATAGCAGCTCACATACACTTTGTCTCATGACACTGACTATAATTTACCACAATGCAACAGCTCCCCTCTCACTTC
>NW_006922125.1:1565280-1566335 GCF_000298275.1 Orycteropus afer afer
TACTTGCTCCCTCTGGGTAGCTGGCTGTGGCCAAGAAGTGACCACAATCTTGTCCCTTGTCAGCTCTGCTATATACCTGTGAATTCGTATAGAACATACAAATACACTTGTAGAACTAATGTTTGCCAACCCTATACATGGTCTTGGGTACACTCCCCCCTGTATAGACACACCTAATAGTTCAGCCTGTTCAACCATCTCTCCACCTGTATATCCGTGTTCACCTTCACTGACAAAGCACTACTGTATGTGCAAAAGGGTTCATCTTTGTTGTCTGCATCTCCCATGTACCTCTCTATGTCTTTTTCCTCAGTGCCACTGTGTTGATAACTCACATTTGGTATATTGGCCTTCTCTTCACCCAAATCAATACTTGACCTATCTAATGATGTTCCCTACCCTACCCTCCCATCCCTGGTACCCAACAAGGAAAATTTCCTTCCATGTATTAACTTTTCCTTGACTTTTTACAATAATGGTCTAATACAATATTTGTCCTTCTGTGATTGATTTATTTCACTCAGCATAACATCCTCTAAGTTCTTCCACTTTGTATGGTGCTTTGCAGATGCTATGTTATTCTTAAAGGTTGCATAATATTCCATTGTATACATGTACCATGGTTTGGGTATCCATTCTTCAGTTGATCGATGCCTAGGTTGTTTCCATCTTTTGACTATTGTAAATAGTGCTGTGATGAACATGGTTGTGCATATATCTGTTCTTGTCATGGCTCTCACTTCTTTAGGATGTATACCTAGTAATGGGGAGCTCTGGTAGCATAGTGGCTACGGCACTTGACTGCTAACCAGAACGCTGGCGGCTCAAATCTACCAGCCACTCCTCGGAAGGAAGATGGTGCAATCTACTTCCATAGTGATACTGTCTCGGAAACCCAAGGAGGGGTCGCTATGAGTTGGGTCCGACTCGATGGCAAACAACAACAACAACAACAACAACAACAACAACCTAGTAAAGGAATGGCTGGATCGAATGGTATTTCTAATTGCAACTTTTTAAGGAATCACCATACTGCTTTCCACAGTGGTTTACAA
>NW_006922125.1:1567105-1574466 GCF_000298275.1 Orycteropus afer afer
TTTGTCCTTATACTAATAACAGAAAGTTTTGACTACTGTGGCTTTATAGTAGGTTTTGAGACTTGCTAGTGTGAGACGTCCTACTTTCTTCTTCTTCTTATATAGCACTTTGCTTATCTGAGGTCTCTTTCCTTTCCATATAAAGTTAGTGATTGTTTTTTCTATATATTTAAAGAATGTTGATGGGATCTGGGTTGGGGTTTCATTGAATGTATAGATTGCTTTGGGTAGAACTGATATTTTCACAATGTTCAATCTTCCTATCCATGATTATGGTATGGTCTTCCATTAACATAGATCTCTTATGGTTTCTTGAGGTAGTCTTTTACAGTTTTCTTTCTACAGGCGTTTTGTGTCTCTGGTAAGATTTATTCCCAAGTATTTTATTTTTTTGGTAGCAATTATAAATGGCATTGATTTCCTTACTTTTTCAGTAATCTCTTTGTTGGTGTAGAGGAATCCAACTGATTTTTGGATGTTGATCTTTTATCTTGCCACAATGCTAAATCTCTCAATTAGTTCCAGTAGATTTTTGACTGAGTCTCTTGGGTTTTCTAGATATAGATTATATAATCAGTAAATAGGGAGAGTTTGATTTCTCCTTACCAATTTGGTTGCCTTTGATTTCCTTTTCTTGCCTTATGGCCCTGGCTAAGACTTCCAGTACAATGTTTAATAGAAGTGGTGACGGAAGGCTTCCTTGTCTGGTTCCTGTTCTTAAGAGGAATGCTTTCAGTCTCTGTCCATTGAGATTAATATTGGCTGTTGATTTCACATACAAACCCTTTATCATGTTGAGGAATGTCCTTTGTATGCTTATTTTGCTGAGAGTTTTTATCAGGAATGGGTGTTGGATTTTAACAAATGCCTTTCTACATTGATTGATAAGATCATGGGTTGTTTTTTCCTTTGCTTTATTTATGTGGTGGATAACACTGATTATTTTTTAATGTTGAGCCATCCTTGTATACCTGATATGAACCCCACTTTGTCATAATGAATGATTTCTTAATATGTTGGATGAGTCTATTGCCTAGGATTTTATTGAAGATTTTTGCATCTATATTCATGAAGGATATTGGTCTGTAGTTTTCCTTTTGAGTAATGTCTTTACCTAGTTTTGGTATCAAGGTCATTCTTGCTTAATAAAATGAGTTAGGGAGGATTCCATCCTTTTCTTTGTTTTGGAATAGGTTGAGCAGGAATGGTGCCAGTTCTTCTGTGAATGTTTGATAGAATTCTCCAATGAAACCATCTGGGCCAGGACATTTTTTCTGTAGGTAATTTTTTGATGACCTGTTCAATTTCTTCTTTTGTGATGGACCTGTTCAAATTTCCTCATCAGTCTGTGTTAGTTTCGGTAAGTGGTGTGTTTCTAGAAATCTGTCCATTTCTTCCAGATTTTCAAATATGTTGGAGTACAATTCTCCATAGTATACTGATATTATCCCTTTTATTTCAGATGGTTCTGTTGCAATGTCACCCATTTCATTTCTTATTCATGTTATTTGTGTTCTCTCCCTCTTTTCATTTGTTAAATTTGCCAATAATTTGTCATTTATTAATCTTTGCAAAAAAACAACTTTTCATCTTCTTCTTTTTTTTTTTTTTTTCTATTGCCTTTCTATTTTCTGCTTCATTGATTTCTGCGTGAATTATTATTGTTTCTTTTCTTCTGGTAACAGTAGGCTTTTCTTGATGTTCTTTTTCTAATTGTTGGAGATGTTGGTTTAAATTATTTATCTTGTCTCTTTCTTCTTTTTCAATGTTTGCATTTATTGCTATAAATTGGACTCTGATCACTGGTTTTGCTGTGTCACGAAGATTTTGGTATGTTGTGTTCTCATTCTTGTTTGATTCAAGGAATTTTTTAACTTTATTTTTTTATTTATTCTCTTACCCAGTCTTTCTTAAGGAGGGTGTTGTTCAGTTGCCATATGTTTGTCCTTTTTCTGTTGATCTTCCTCTTGTTGCTTTCTAATTGATAGCATTGTGATCTGAGAAGACGCTTTGCAATATTTCAAAGTTTTTTAATTTATTATGCCTTGTTTTATGGCCTAACATATGATCTATAATGGAGAATGTTCCATGCACACTGGAAAGAATGTGTATTGTGCTTTTGTTGGATGAAGTGCTCTGTAGATGTCTATAAGTTCAAGTTGGTGGATTGTATTGCTTAGCTGTTCTGTATCTTTGTTGAGTTTATTTCCAGTTGTTCTATCTTTCATTGAAAGTGGTGTATTAAAGTCCCCCATTATGACTGTGGAGTCACAATGCCTTTTCAACTCTTTTAAAGTCTGATTTATATATTTTGGGGCTCTTTCATTGGGTCATATATATTTATTATGGCTATATCTTTATGTTCAACCGATCTTTTAATCATTATATAATGTCCTTCTTTGTCCTGTATGGTGGTTTTTGTCTTAAAGTCAATTTGATCAGAAATGACTATTTCCACTCCTGCTCTTTTTGGTCACAATTTGCTTGATATATGTTTTTCCAACCTTTGATATTTAGTCTTTTTTTTATCTTTATCTCTAATGTTTCTCTTATAGACACCACATTGATGAGTTTTGTTTTGTTTTCTTATCCATTCGGCAACTCTCTGTCACTTGAGTGGTGCATTTAATCCATTCACATCAGTGTAATTATCAACAAATATTAATTGGTTGCTGTCATTTTGGTATTTGTTTTTCATGGTGTTCCTGGTTTCTTTTTCCTCTATTATTTTTTGTGGTGAGGTCAATATGTTTATGAATTGTGTTATCATTTTCTTTCTTGCTATTGTTTTAGTATTTGCTAAACATTTGTGCTGGTCCTCTTTTTATTGTTATTTGAAGTTTATCTTTTTTTTTTTTTTTTGAGGTTACCCTGTGATTTATAATTTTCTCCTTGAGTTTAGAACAGTCCATTCTATCTTGCAACTCTTTTGACTTCTTCACCATTTAGAAGTTCTTTGTTGTTGTTGTTGTTATGTGCCATCAAGTCGGACCCAACTCATAGCGACCCCTCCCTGGTTTTCCAAGGCAGTATCACTATGGAAGTAGATTGCCCAACCTTCTTTCTGAGGAGAGACTGGGAGGTTTGAACTGTGAGTCTTCTGGTTAGCAGTCAAGTGCCTTAGGCACTAGGCTACCAGTGCTCCTTCTGTAACTACATAGTATTTCCCCTCTTTTTGGCTTGTAGTTGTCTTCATTGCCAATTGATATCGTTAGTTCCCTGTTTACAATCTTGTAAGCTTATTTTACTTTGGATATGTCTGTACCTGTGGTTTCTGGATTATGTCATATTGTGTCTTAATGGTCAGTTATTGTTTGCTGTTATTGGTTCTGTGCTCAAAGGACTCCATTTAGTAGCTCTTTTAAGATGGTCTGGTTTTAAAAATTTCCCTTAGTTTCTGCTTATCTGGAAATCTCATAATTTCACCAACATATTTGAGGGACAATTTTGCCAGGTATATAATTCTTGGTTGGAAATTTTTCTCTTTCAGGCTGTTATATATACCATGCCATTGCCTTCTCACTTACATGGTTTCACATGAGACATCAGAGCTGATTCTTATTGGCTGTCCTTTGTAAGCAACTTTTTGTTTTTCCCATGATGCTTTCAGGATTCTTTCTTTGTCTTTGGTTTTAATGAGTTTGATAATGAATTGTCTTGATGATTTTCTTCTGGAGTCTATCTTGTTTGGTGATCATTGGACTTCATGAATGGATGTATTCTCATCTTCTATCATATCAAGGAAGTTCTCTTCCAAGAAATCTTGGACAATTTTCTCAATGGTTTTATTTTTCTCTTCCTGTTCTGTAATTCCAATGGCACATAGGTTATTTCTCTTGATGGTATCCTACATGAACCTCAGACTTTCTTCATTTTGTTTTGAACTTTTTTCTGATTTATCTCTTTCCAAAGAAGTACTCAGGTATTTGTTCTCAATTTCATTAATTCTGTCTTCTATTGATTCTATTCTACTTCTTTGTCCTTTCAATGTGTTATCTATTTCTGAAATTTTATTATTGATCTTCCTGTTTTCTATCTGTATATTTTGAATCATTTCTCATTTTTCATTTATTTTGTCATTTTTTCTTGTATTTTCTTCTGAAATAGTTCTATGGTTTTGTTTGTGTTTTCCTTACTTATCAAGGAGTTTCAATGCGGTGTCTTCCTCAGAGATGTGTTCTAGGTCTGTACCCTGCTCTCTCCTTTCTACCACTTTATCTTGCTTGTTTGTGTGGACTGTGATGATCTGTTGTCTGCAACAAATAGTGACATTGTTTTATTTAGATCTCTGTTAACTCTTAGTGAAGAGCAGTTAAGGGTGAGTCAGGCTCTTCTTGGTGGTTGTTTGCTGTTGGCCAATTGGTGGAGGAGGAACTGGTGTCTCTAACTCAGTAAGTGAAGGTGCAAGAGGTGTGGGTGTAGTTGTATTGTATGGGCACTCTTGCTGTCTCCCACTCAGTTAGAAAAAAATAACAGTTGGACAATAAATTGAATTATCAAAAAAGTAAAAGCAAGTGAACAAAAAACACACTATGTAACCACACAGGAATAATAATTTAAAGAAGAAAAAAAGAAAGAATAAATAGAGGAACCTGCAATATGTGGGGAGAGGACAATAAGAGAAAAAAATGTAGAGTATGAGAATGATGAAGAAAAAACATGGGAAAAACACAGAAAGAAAAACAAGGAATGGCGTTAACCACGAGAAAGAAAAAAATTGGAACCAGGAACAGGGAAGAGAGAAAAAGCTGAAAACTAGAACGAGTGAAGAATATAATAAATAATAATAATAATAAGGAAATAATAATAATAATTTTAAAACAGACAAAAACAAACAAACTTAAAAAAATAAAAAATAAAAAAAATCTGAGCAGAATGAGGCAGGGCACCCAAGCTCTGTCTGAGAACACAGACTGGGATGGAATTCCTGCCAGCCCAGAATGTGGGTGGGAGTTTAGGATGGTCACATCTGTTTACCAAGAGGGTGTGGGGTCTAAAAGTAACAATGGGAATATCAAACCTTTCCAGTCATTGGTGTCCAGAATGTCCTTGCTGTTCTCAGCAAATGGAGCTTATTCTTGACTCCCTAGAATCCGGGAGAATGCTGTTGCTTTAAATATCCAAAATGGTTAAACCACTTGTCAGCATTCAAAATGGCTATATCCTCTGGACAGGTAAAGTCCACAGCTCAGCCTGCCTTCTTCTTCACTGCTTCCTCTTTTATGCCCCAGTCACTAGTGTAGTCCTCCGTGCAGCCCCTGGCTAGCAGGGCTAATTTTTCGGTTAATTCTTAGGGCCTAACACCACTCAACAATATCTGAGCTGTCTGTGTTGTCAAGATCACTCCCAGAAAGCAGATCCATATATCTCGTTTTCTGGTGTTTTCATGCAAATTCTTCTAGTCGTCAGAGTTTAACCCACTTCTCAAAGCTCAGGGCTCCAGGATTATATTCTGCATCTGTGTTAATTGGTTCCCCTTTTCTTTGTTGATGAGGGACTGTGCTGTCTTTCTGTGTATTACACCATCTTACTGGAACACCCCTGTATCATCTTTTTATTTGAACAGGCACAAATTTGACTCTCTTCAAGTTAGTTGGTCATGTAGCTTTCTTCCAAATTTCTCGTCAGAAAGGAATGAGCACTTCTAATGCTGCATCTGTTTGTTGAAACATCTTAGTTCATGTTACATCAATTCCTATATTTCACTATTTCATCTTTTTTTCACCAATGATTTTAGTGACACTTGGATTTCTTTCTTTCAATACCATTCTTCTTGAACATATCCTACCTCCTGAAATGGTTGCATATAGAAACAAATTTTTCTGATGCAGTGACTCTGTGTATTTCTTCTATTTTATTTCAATACTTTCTGTATTTTTTAATATTTCGTACACAGAATCTTTCAGTATTGCAACGAGAAGCTTGACTTTTTACTTCAGTATTTTTTATTTTTTTCCTACTTGAGAAATTCTTTTTTTTTTTTTTGGTTTTCTAACTCCAGGTCTTCACACATTTCATTATAATATTGTTTTGGTTACCTTATGCTGCTCTAACAGAAAAAACCATAAATGGGTGTTTTTAAGAAACAAGGATTTATTCTCTTACTGTTTAGAAATCTTGAGTTCAAAATGTCAGCTGCAAGGGTTGAAGACCCATTGATGTTGGGTTTTAGCTCTGCCTTTTGCTCTTGACTCACTGAAGCTGGAGGCTTCTCTTAACTCAGGCAGCTGTTGGCTGCTAAGTCTGACAAACCTAAGGTTGAAAGTAAAATGCCACAGTCCCAAAATTATCAAGCAACATGTCAGGCTACTAGTTCAAGTCCATTAACAGTCCCAAGATCAGTAGACAACTTTGTAGTTCATTGAGATGAAGACTTGGCTAAATGCTGTATCCAAGACATCAAAAACTCCAGAGAATTTTCTCAATACTTCTTATATACTAGAAGCAGATGGTATCCCTAAGGCAGCTACTCAGCTTCTCCAAGTAGATTCCACCATGGAGCTGATTACTAGTCTCATCATGGGGAATAACTACATCCAGCTGTCCAGCCACTCAAAACCAGGCCTACGAAATTTGACACATAACTTAACTATCACAAATATTTAGTTGATCTTCTTGAGCTGCCCTTTCTTATATTCTATTCAACTCTTTCATTTCATCAACTCTTCCATTCCCTTCAACTATTCTTCATTCAAGAATATGTTTCAGGTTCTCAGCTGATATCCATTTTGTTTTTCCTTTCTTTCTAGTCTTTTTTCTTTATTCATGTATGATGTACTTGACATCATCTAACAACTTGTCTGGTCATCAGTCATTAGTGTTCATTGCCTCACATCTATTCCTGAGATAGTTTCTAAGTTCAGATACACAAAAACATGGATACATACATAAATAAATAGTCATATATTGGTTGCCATGGACAGGTTTTAATTTTCTTCAACTTCAACTTGAACTTGCATTTGAGCAATTGATAGTCTATACTTCAGTTTGTCCATCGTCTTTTTCTGATTGATGATATTGAGCTTCTCCACTGTCTTATTCCACAGATGTAGTCGATTTGATTGTTATGTATTTCATCCAATAAGGTCCATGTGTATAGTCACAATTTTTGTTTTTGAAAATGTATTTGCAATAAATTGTTTGCTGTTGTTGCAAAATTTTATCATCCTGTCTCCAATGTCCTTTCTATAACCGAAACATATTTTCCAACTACTGATCCTTCTTTCCTTCCAACTTTCACATTCCAATAACCAGTAATTATTGATGACTCTTTATTACATGTTTGTTCAGTTTCATAAGGCACAAATTGCTGAAAATCTCTAATTTCTTCATTTTTGACATTAGTATTTGGTGGGTAAAAT
>NW_006922125.1:1574736-1596524 GCF_000298275.1 Orycteropus afer afer
ACAGGCATATGAGTTGAACATTTACCTGAGGTAGATACACTCCTTGGAGAGAACAATCATGGGAGAAAGAAGGGCTGCTTATGCACAGGGAGACAGCTCAAGGGGCAGAAGTACATGGAAGGATGGACACAAGGAAGAGGAAACTATTGGGAGGAAGTGGAGGGGAGCTGTTGCATTGTGGTAAATTGTGGTCAATGTCATGAGACAAAGTGTAAGTGAACTGCTATATGGAAAGTGAATTTGCTCTATAAATTTTCACCCAAATCACAATAAAAAATAAAAAAAAATGAATAAAGTCAGATATACATACAGAAAGCAGAAAGATAATTCATCAGAATAAAAACATATTAAAAAATTTTGCAATAAGAAGGAAGAAAATTTCATTAGATCATATGGAAACAAGACTGACTGGATCTAATGAGACTGCAAGAAGCCATGAATCAAAGGTATAAAAATAACCTTTATATTTGGAGCAAGAACTATCCCATGAATTCATCATAAACTAAACAAAAGTTTAGACCAATTAATAAAGAACTTTTGTCTTCAGCATTGTGAGCTGTGGTGCAGTGAATTGCTTGGTACAGCCCTTCTATCCATGGTACTGGGAATTCTATCAGATGACTTGGTGGGACTATGCATATGTAAGGTACTTGTATCCCCACAAAGGTATTGGTTAGCTTGCTAATAATGTAAATGAGGTGCATAGCATGCTTGTGGTGGTAGGACTATGTAAATAAGGTTTATGTAACTCTAATGTGGGCATTGATAATTTTTGCCATCCTGCAAAGCTTAAAATGAGCTATATCAGAGGCAAGGCTTGGGGGTCAGAGTCACTACCACCAAGAAAGAAGAACCAGGAGTTCTGTGCAACCTTTAGACTTGAGATCCATACACTGAACCTCTTCAACTCAGGAGACAGAGAGAACCATAGCACTTTTCTCAGACAGTGAAAGATGGTGAGAAGCCTCAGTAGAGAAGTGATAGCAGCAGACCAGGCAGCAAATCTGGCATCTCAGAGCAGTGATCTTCTGGGAGAGAGAAAGCTGAGTGACTCCATAGCAAGGCTTATTGGTGGAACAGGATGTTTTTAGGCAGTTACTGGCAGGGGTAAAAGAGCTTGATTATACTTTCCCAAGCATGCCAGAAGCCAAGGTGCTTCAGAGCTGAGATGATGAGAGCCAGAGATAGGCACTGCTGAGAAGAGGCACTCCTGATCAAAGAACTGTATCTCAAGTTGCTTCTGGTCTTAAATTATAACCTTCTACTTCCCTAATAAACCCCATAATTGTAAACCTTATGTGTGGGTTCTGTGTGGTGAGTGAACTTAATTATAGAACATAGCAGAGAAGTCGAAAGTGCCGTGGAAAGGAAGGTTGGTGTCAGAACTGTTGAAAAAAGTTTGAAGGATGGTGGAATGTCTGCCCTCTCCCTCATAGGAATCAGCCATGGGCTGTTGATTTTTATCCCATTCTGTGGAGTTGGAGGAGGTCAGATCCCTTCCTCACCACACCATTTTTACATGTTCTTATGAAGAATTATATATGATAATTATATAGATAAGTTAAACCAACAACAACACTAAAACACTGCTGAGAACTTTAAGGGGCAAAGAGCCTAAGTCTACAGTGATGTAACAATATGCATGAAGATAGATTGGTGACCCAAAATAAAGTATGTAAACAATGCTGTTGAACTACAAATGTAGAAATTGTGAATGGAGGTATATTTGATTATGTGTATTGCTTCCAAAAGTAAATAAAATATTATCAGAGAAAAAAAATTACACTAAGAAAAAATCTGGATCTGAAAGAAGGAATGAAAAGCACTGGAATGGGTAAACATAAAGATTTTATTTTCAAATTATTTAAATATCTTTAAGATATTTAAAAGATAACCACCTCTTAGAGTCAAAGTAATAATAATATAATGTGGAATTCAAAATACATGGAGAAACAATTTATATTATAATATGAATGCAAATGGTGGGAGCCAAAGTGTGGGGGGGGGATGTTTGATAATGAAATCATTGACAAGTGAGGAGTAGACATATATTTTATTGAATTTCTTACAGTGCACATGAGATAATATCACTTGATGCTAGTCTATGATAACATTAATTTATATAATATAAACCCTAAATTAACCCTAAAATGATTCAACAAAAGATTATGTCAAGTAAACCAATAAAGGAGATAAAATTGAATTGAGTATAAAAAAAGTTCAATTAATTATAAAAACTAACCCCTTAAAAATAATATTTTTAAAAGAGAGAAGCGATAGATGGGACACATTCTGGTTACTTTCTGCTACTCTAACAGAAATACCAAAGGTGTAATAGCTTTAACAAATGGGAGTTTATTATTTTTTTTTTTTTTTACAATTTTGGAGTCTAGAAGTCTGCGTTCAAAGTGCCAGGCTCTAGAGTCTGGGTGAAATCCCCTCAACCTTGGGCTTGAGCTCTACCTCTTGCTCCTGGCCCACTGATGCTGGAGGCTTTTCTTCACTCAGGCAGCTGCTGGTTGCTGAGGCTAACAAACCCAAAGTCAACAAGTAACAAGGCACAGTTCAGATATTACCAAACAACACAGGGGGCCATTAATTCAAATCCAGAAAAGTCCCAAGGTTGGCAGATCATTCAATGACTTATCTACATGCAGGATTCAAGCACAAAAAAAAGCTAGTGATCTTTCTCAAAGCTTCTTCTTATATAGTGGAAGCAGACAACATCCCTAAAGTAGATACCCAGCTACTCCAGTAGATCCCACCATGGAACTGATTGGCAAACTTGCCTTGGGGAATAACTATATCCAGCTATCAAGCCTCTCAACCAGGTCCAGCAAGTTAACACACAACTTTAAGTACAACAGGGCATATAGACAATAAGTAGTAAGGTGGTAGATTGATAAGTAAACATATGAATAGCTTCCTTAAATATAAATGGCCCAAATACACAAATTAGTTAGATATTATAAGACTCAAGATAAAACTATATGATGCATACAAGCAACTTATTTTAAATATAAAGACAAATATAATTTAATATAAAGAAGACTGAAAATGTTATAAATAAAAACAAAAATCATACAAGAAACAAAGAACAAAATAAACAAAATCTTGGAGTAACTATATATAAAAATTAGACTTTAAATAAATAATATTTCAGGAGTGAAAAGGGATATTGCACAATGTTAACAGGTTCAATTCATTGAAAAATCACAACATAAAAGTGTACACATCTAATGATAATTCTTAAAATGAATGTATGAAAACTTAATTAAAATTTAAAAAGAAGTTTTAAAATAACAATTTTAGCCAGATAAGTCAACATATCCCATCAATAATTTATAATGACAATAAAGGAAAAAAGGCTTAAACATTATTGATCAACTTGATTTAAATGCCTTTTATAGAGCAATGCCTCCAACAACAGCAGAGTACATTTTTTTTTTCAAGAGGAAATGGAACATTTATCATGATAAATAATTTTCTGAGGTCTTAGACAAGCCTCAGTAAATTTTAAAAATTCAAGTTATGCAAAGTATATAATTTATCTACAATTATGTTGTTGTTATGTGCTGTCGAGTTGGACTTGACTCATAGTGACCCCTCCTTGGGTTTCTGAGTTAGTATCAGTAAGGAAGTAGATTGCCCCATCTTCCTTCCCAGGAGTTTGCAGTCAAGTGCCTTCCAACTAAAATTATATTAACTTAGAAATCAGTAAGAGATATATGACATTTCTTATACATTTGGAAATGAAATAATATTCATGGAAAAAATAACAAAATGGAAATTATTAAGAATTTTGTACTGAATGAAAATAAAAACACATGTCAATTTGTGGGATACTTCTAGAGGAAAATTTACAGTATTATGTGCCTATATTAGAATTGGAGAAATAACTATAATTCATAAACTCAATTTATACCTTCATAAAATAAAAAGAACACTAAACTAATCTCAAAGAAAGCATATTGGTATCATGAGTCACATCAGATATATTTTAAATTGGAAATTTAAAACAAAAAAATAAATACATAAACAATACAACCAGAACTAAATCTTTAAGATGCTCAATAAAATTGTTTAAACTGTTAGTTAGACTCATCAAAGGAAAATTTTAAAAATGACACAAAATAACAATAAAATAATGGCTACAGAAATGAACAACAACAACAACAGAAACAAAATTAAAAACAAGTTTATACCAGAAATAAAATAACTGGGATAAAATGAACCAAATCTTTCAGAAACAGAAACTATCAAAGCCTGCTCAATAAGAAATATTATTGTTATGTTAAGTGCCTTCTGGTCAGTTCATACTGATGACAGGCAACCGTAAGAACAAGGAAACATTCCCAAGTCCTGTGCCATCCTCACAGTTATTGCTATACCTTAGCCCATAGTTGCAGCCACGAGGTCATTCCATCTCATTGAGGGTCTTTTCCTTTTTTGCTGACCATCTACTTTACCAAGCATGATATCTTCCTCCAAGGAGTGGTCTCTTCTGATAACAAGACCAAAGTACGAGTGATAAAGTCTGGCCATTATTGCTTCTAAAGAGCATTCCGGCTGTACTTCTTCAAAGACAAATCTGTTCATTTTTCTGGAAGTCTATTGTATATTTAATATTCTTTGCCAACAGCACAATTGAAATGTATCAATTCTTCTTCCATCTTCCTTATTCATTGTCCAGTTGTCACATGTACAGGAGGCTATTGAAAATACCATGGCTTGTTCCTTAGTACCTTTGATACCATGGCATACCTTAGTCTTCAATGTGACATCTTTGCTCTTTAACACTTCAAGAGGTCTTTTTCAGCAGATTTGCTTAAGACAGTATATTGTTTGACTCCTTCAGTGCAGCTTCCATGACTGTTGATAATGGATCAAAGTATAATGAATTCTTAGAAAATTTCAATTTTTCTCATTTATCATGAAGCTTATTGGTCCAGTTATAAGGATTTTTGTTTTCTTTATGTTGAGATTCAATCCATACTGAAGGCTGTAATCTTCATCTTCATCAGTAAGTGTCTTCTGTACTTTCAGCAAGTAAGCTTATGTCATCCGTATATCATAGGTTTTTAATGACAAATGCATAACTTGAATTTGTAGATTTTAAAAAATAACTCATAAAGAAAACTTTATGTCCTACTAACTTCACTGGTATATTCCACAAAATACTTCAAGATATAATAGTATAAATTTTACACAAAGTCCTTTAAAAAATTAAAGAAGAGGTAATTATTTTCTGTAAATTATAAGACCAGACTTTTTGATAAAATAGCCAGATAAATTCATTATGAAAAATAGAACTCTGACCAATATCATTCAGAAAAATACATGAATTTTAAAAATTAGCAAATTGGATCCAGAAACGTGATAGTGATACACCACTGAAACAATAATTATTCCAAATGTGCAATATAAGTTTTAATTAGAAATTAAATCAGTGCAGTTTGTCAAATTAAAAGACTTTCAAAAAACAAATAATTATCTCAGTAGATATATATGTATAAAATATCTGGATTATTAATTACTAAATTATTAAAACAAAATTGAGTTCTTGCTCCATATTTATTGAAATACTTAAGTTTGAGGTAATGGCAAAGAAATGATAATTTTTTACTAACTGCTTTTGTTGTTGTTGTTGTTGTTTGCCGTCGAGTTGGCCCCGACTCATAGAGACCCCTCCTTGGGTTTCCGAGGCAGTATCACAACGGAAGTAGGATTGCCCAACCTTCCCTCCGAGGAGTGGCTGGTGGGTAGAGAATGAGAAAAAAGAGCAATGGGGACCTGAAATAAAAGTTCTCAGATACATAGGAAAAGGAACAGCAGTGGGAGGAAGTGTTGGGAAGCAGGTAACAAGAGGGTAGGATTGCATAGGTCAATAAGAATGATATCCTAGAAATCTTGGATAATGTCAAGGACATAACTGATGTTTTCTTTTTGTACTTTAAAATAAATTAGAAACACTACAATCACTGATTTGTGGTCTTTGTGATGTTGTTGTTATGTGCTGTCGAGTCGGACCCGACTCATAGCAACCCTCCTTGGGTTTCTGAGGCAGTATCACTACGGAAGTAGATTGTCCCATCTTCCTTCCGAAGATTGATGTTAGACTGTTGGAAAAGAAAATTTACTATGCAATAAAAATTGATGTATGTATATTTCTAATAATGGGAAAAATTAGCATGGAAAATTCTGTCTGTCACAATGAGGTTACCACAAAATATTCAACCATAATTTAGCATTAGTAAAAACTTTTATGTGTAGAATAAATAATATTTTTCAGTATCTGATGGAATTCATATATAACAAAGCACTATTGTTTAAACTATTGGTTTAGAAAGATTCTACAGTTCTTGGTGACAATACAGTTTATTATTGTTAAAATTTCCAGTTAAAATCTTGGTTCCATACCAATTTCTATTTAAACATTTTCTCTCAAAAATAATTAAGCAGAAGTGAGCATTTCTTTTGAAAGCATACAACTCTAATTTACTTATCCTGGAAAATGATCCACTGATACTCATATAACTATAATATTCTTATACATTTTCATAATTATTCTTTCTTTTAAACACAGATTATTGTTGTTGTTGTTAGGTGCCATCAAGGTGGCTCTGACTCAGGGACCCTATGTACAACAGAACAAAACACTGCCGGATCCTGCCCTAGCCTCACAAATATTGGTATACCCAAGACCATTATTTCAGTCACTGTGTCGTTCCGTCTCATTTATGGACTTCCCCTTTTTCTGACCCTCCACAATACAAAGCATGATATCCTTTGCCGGAGAATGGTCCCTTGTGACAACATGACGAAAGTAGGTGAGATGAAGTCTGGCCATTCTCACTTGCAAGGAGCACTCTAGCTGCACTTCTTCCAGGACAGATTTGTTTATTCTTCTGGTCCATGGTACTTTCATTTCAGTATTCTTCACCAACCACCCAACTCAAAAGCACCAATTTTATTTCAGTCTTCCTTATTTATTGTCCAGTTTTCATATGTATGAGGTGATTTAAAATACCATGGCTCGGATTAGGAAACCTTTAGTCTTCAAAAAGATATCTTTGCTCTTCAGCACTTGAAAGAGGTCTTTTGCAGCATATTTGCCCAGTGAAATATGTTGTGTGATTTCTAGACTTCTGTTTCCATTGGAATTGATTGTGGAACTAAGCAATATGAAATCTTTGACAATTTCAATCTTTCTTCATTTATCATGATGCTGCTTTTTGGTCCAGTTTTGAGGATTTTTATTTTCTTTATGTTGAGGTGTAATCCATACTGCAGACTATACTCTTTAATCTTCATATTTAAGTGCTTCAAGTTATCTTTACTTTCAGCAAGAAATGTTGCTTGATGCATATCCCATGTCATTAATGACTCTTCATTTAATCCTGATGCCATGCTCTTCATATAACCCAGCTTCTCGTACTACTTGTTCAACATATGAATTGAATAATTATAGTGAAAGAATTCAACCCTGACATACTCCCTTCTTGATTTTTAGCCATGCATTATCCTCTTGTTCTGTTCAAATGACATCTTCCTGGTCTGTGTACAGGTCCTTCATGAGCACAATTAAGTGTCCTGAATTTTCCATTCTTCTCAAAGTTATCCATAATTTGTTATGACCCACACAATCAAATGCTTTTGCATAGTCAATAGAACACAAGTAAACACCTTTCTGGTATGTTTTGTTGTCAGCCAATATCCATCTCACATCAGCAATGATATCTCTCATTCCATGTTTTCTTCTTAATCCATCCTGCATTTCTGGAAGTTCCCTATCAATATACTGCTGTGATCATTTTTTAAATATCTTCAGAAAGATTTCACTTGTGTGTGATATTAGTGATATTGTTTTATAATTTCCACATTCTGTAGGATTATCTCTCTTTGAAATGGGTACAAATATGGATCTCTTCCAGTCAGTTGGCCAGGTAGCTGTCTTCCAAATTTCTTGGCATAGACAAATAAGTACTTCCAGTGCAGCATCAATTTATTGAAAGATCTCAATGGGTATCCATCAATACCTGGTGCTTTGGTTTTTACCAATTCCTTGGGTGGAGCTTTGACTTCCTTCAATACTATTGGTTTTTTTATCATATGGTATCTCTTGAAAAGGATGTACATTGACCGATTCATTTTGGTACAGTGACTCCGTGTATTCTTTCTGTCTTAAATACAGATTAGTAGGATGTAATATCATTATACACTTCCAAAACTGTATGTTGCTGTTGTTGTTATGTGCTGTTGAGTTGGACCTGACTCATAGCGACCCCTCCTTGGGTTGCTGAGGCAGTATCACTACAGAAGTAGATTGCCCCATCTTCCTTCCGAGGAGTGGCTGGTGGGTTTGAACTGCCAGCCTTCTGGTTAGCAATCAAGTGCCTTAGCCACTATGCTACCAGAGCTCCCCTAAGATTATAAAATTTTATATATATTCTATCTTGTGCAGAACATTTGAATCAATAGGGCTTGATAATTAGATACTATTCTTGAAGCTTAGGCTTTAGGGATACCTTTTACTTTCAATTTGTTTATATTATGTACTTTACCTACTTATTTTTGGTTGAAAACAATTAAATATTAGACTACAAATTGACAATTTGTTGGTTCAAACCCATCCAGAGGTGTCTGAGAAGACAGGCCTGGTAATATGTTTCTAAAAGTTCACAACCTTAAAAACTATGAAGCAGCTCTGGTCTGCATACAATACGTCCCCATGAGTCAGAATCTACTTAGCAGAAACCACTACTGACACATAGTTATTTATTTATTTTGGAATAATTTGGTAACAAAAATACTTCAATGTAGGATATACATCCTATCATTAACAATTAACTAAATGATAAATTGTTAGTGTGCATGAATATATGATTTGAATCACTGTAAATCTATAAACTAGAGAACAAACTTTGAACTGGTTCATACCATTTCAGCAGGGGGTTGAACAGGAATGAACCATTTTGAAGTCCTACCAGGGAAAATTTGAGCAAGAGCCAAATTTTAGGTTTTTTGTTGTTGTTGTTGTTGTTTTATAGTTAATAACTTCGTATTGAAAAAACTCAATGTTTGTTGTCACCAGCCATGGGATTGGATTATTGCTTTGCTAATATGCAAATAATGATGAGCTCTTGATCACACATACCTGGTTTGTTGATGTGTTTGTAGTATTTCTAGATTGTTAATTTTTAAGTTAATAAAGGAAATAGATTACTTTTGTTTCACTTACAATGTTCACATTATTGTTGAGAAGTCCTGTTTTGACACTTCAAAGAGAAGGAGAGTCATTATCCAACTGAGCATCTGAGAGTGGCCTGGAAGATTGTTCAAGGGAAATAACATGTCATCTATATTTTGTTGTCATGGAAAAATAATATATATATTAACTTCAGAAATGTGCCTCTATCAAATTGAGGGAGCTCTGGTCGCATAGAGCCTAAGGCACTTGACTGCTAACCAGAAGGCTGGCAGTTCAAACCCACCAGCCACTCCTTGGAAGGAAGGTTGGGCAATCTACTTCCATAATGATACTGCCTCAGCAACCCAAGGATGGGTCGCTATGAGTCGGGTCCGACTCAATGGCACATAACAACAACAACAACAATCAAAAGCGAGCAGAACTTTATAAAATATATCAATTCGGTAGTCAGTTGTTTCTAAGCATGCCAAAACAAAGCTTGTGCTCATCGGGGCAGCAAGGTACTATTTCATGACGATGATATGATGTAACAAGCAACCAAGGAGGTCAGACAGTAATTTATAATGCTTTCATTTCAGATACATATTGAGCTTTATAAAAATCGTTAATGTATTAAATACATAATGTAATAGTAAGAGGTGAATTAACTTCAGGAACAAAATTATTTTAATATATGATTGAAAAGGAGTAATAATTACCTGATCTTATGGGTTCTTCTATAGTAATAAAAAATTATATACCATTATAAAGTACTAAATTTATTGTAGAGAAACTAAATATACACAACTAATATACAGGAAAAATAAAATTAAATAAAATAAAAAAAAATAAAGTTGAAAGCATTTCAAATTCTAACAGAAATAATTTTAAATACTTTAAATTAAAATAACCCACTTTAAGGAGGATACAGGAAACTGAGTAGCTTTGCTGGTGACCCATTGAACTGCAGTGAATTGCTTAACATGGTCTTTATTGTCATCGTCCTCCGTTGTGTGATGTATTGTAAATTCTAATCCTTATGCTTGTTTAGCGTTGAATGCATCATGAGTCTCACCATGCTGGAGGGTGGAGGGTGGGGGGTGTGACTCAAGCCATCACTCATTTAATGATATAATATAATCCTGTTTTCTATGCCTGTTTAGGATGGGATGTACCTTGAATCCTACCTGCTGGAGGTTGTGACTCAAGTCACCACCCTTAGCTTCTTTGAGGGTATATATGTGAATTTTCTGGGAAAGTCTTCTCTCTCTTGCTCTGGTTCTGCATTTGGTTCGTCATAATTTCACTCATGGATTTGAGACATCAGCCATCATGTGAACTGCAGATTTGGCTTTGCCAACCCCTGTAACCACATGAGTTGAGAAAATCCTCCAGACCTACCCACAGACTGGGAACTTTCTAGTCTGCCAGCTCCCAGCCCCCACTACCACATCATGAGCCGTTTTCTTCAGAACTTGTGAGTTCTGTGAGATGTTACAGAGAACTACAGAATCCTAACATAAGAGGGAGATTATTGAGGAGAGGAGGAGGAGTTGATGTCAGAGATGTTGGAGTGGCATGGCAGTTTGGAAAAGTTGGACATTTGGGACTTCTTTAGCCTCTGCCTCATAGGAACCTGCTTTGTGCTGATTTGTCTAAGATAAATTATTCAAGTACTTAGTGTCAGAATGGTAGGGCTCACTGCACTCTCCCAGTCTTACTGGAATATGTGGCTTTGGGAAAAAGGAGAGCAAGAAACCTTTTGTTTCTGGATGAGAGTGGAAAAAAAAAAAAAAAAAAAAAAAAAAACATGGAATGAAGCAGTTGTTTTGTGGAGATCAGTTACCCAAGACAAAATTATTTTTGGAATTTAGGAGAGGTAGATCTAACTTCACCAGATGGAATACACAGGAATCAGATTGACTAAATCTTTGGCAAGAGGCAATGAGAAGTTCAATATCTTTGGCCAAAATAAGGTGAGGAGTTGATTGTGGAACAAACCATCAACTGCTCATATGCATGTTCAAGTTGAAGTTGAAGACCATTAGTACAGTCCTCCAAAGACTAAATATGACCTTGATAATATCACTCCTGAATTTAGAGGCCATTTAAAGAACAGATTTGATGCATTGAACACCACTGACTAAAAACCAGAGGAATTGTGGGATGACATCAAGAATATCATCCATGAAGAAAGAAAGACATCATTAAAAAGACAAGAAAGGAAGAAAAGTCCAAAATGGATGTCTGAAAAGACTCTGAAACTTGCCCTTGAGCAGAGAGTAGTTAAAGCAAATGGAAGAAATGAAAAGATAAAAGAGCTAAATAGAAGATTACAAAGATCATCTTGAGCAAACAAAGCCAATTACTATAAAGAAATGTTCAAAGGCCTGAAATTAGAAAACCAGAAGGGAAGAACTGAATTTATCAAGCTGGAAGAACTGAGGAAAAAATTTAAGCCTCAAGTTTCAATATTGAAAGATTCTATGAGCAAAAAACTGAATGATCCAGGAACATCAAAGGAAGATGGAAGGAATACATCGAGTCACTGTACCAAAAAGAACTGGTTGATCTTTATCCATTTCAGGAGGTGGCACATGATCAAGAACTAATGATACAGAAGGAAGAAGTCAAAGCTGCACTGAAGGAATTGGTGAAGAACAAGACTCCAGGAATTGACAGAATACCCACTGAGATGTTTCAACAAACGGATGCCCCTCTGGAAACACTCAATAGGTTATGCCAAAAGATTTGGAAGACAGCTAACTGGCCAACTAACTGGAAGAGATCCATATTTGTACCCATTCCAAAGAAAGGTGATCCCACCGAATGTGTAATTTATCAAACAATATCATTCATATTGCATGCAAGTAAAACCTTACTGAAGATAATTCAACAACAATTGCAGCAGTATATTGGCAGAGAGTTTCCAGAAATGCAAGCTGGATTCAGAAGAAGACATGGAATGAGGGATACTATTGCTGATGTCAGATGCATCTCAGCTGAAAGCAAAGAATACCAGATGTTTACTTGTGTTTTATTGACTATGCAAAAACATTTGATTGCATGGATCATAACAAATTATGGATGACATTGAGAAGAATGGGAATTCCAGAACACTTGATTTTACTCACAAGGAGCACGTACAAAAATCAGGGGGCTGTCATTTGAACAGAACAAGGGGATACTGCATGGTTCAAAATCAAGAAGGGAGTGTGTTAAGGTTGTATTCTTTCCCCATACTTATTCAAATTTTATGCTGAGCCAATAATCCAGGAAGCTGAATTACATGAAGAAGAACATGGCATCAGAATTGAAGGAAAGCTCATTAACAACCTTGCCAAAGGGGCAGGGAGGCCACATCTTCTGACCTCCTTTAACCACATAAGAGGAAGACAGAATCACCATCAACAGCCCAAAGTCTATTCCTGTGACACCAGACATGTTGCCTCCCTCCAAACCTTTCATCAACCCTGACACCAACCGTTCCTTCTGCAGCACCCACCACCTTTCTGCTGGGTTTGGTAATTTGCTGAAGTGGCTACAGAGAACTCACAGATTGTGGGGCTTATTAGGGAAGCACCAGGCTACAATTCAAGTTCAGGAACACCGCTCAGTCTCTCTCAGCCTGCTGTCTCTCAGCCAACAGTCTCTCACAGTGTCTCTTCCAGTAGAGTGTGTCTCTCAGTGTGTCTCTCAGTAATTTGTGTTTCTTGTGTTTCTTTCCCAGCAGCATGTGTCTCTCAGGAGCTTGTTTCTCTCAGCAGTATGTCCTTCTCGGCCAGCAGTCAGAGAAATTTCTGCCTCTAAGAGGCCTCCTTTTGAGCCTGGCAGAGTGTCCAAACTAGCCAATCATAACATCAGAATTCTAAGCACCTGAGAGACAGTGGACTTCCCAGAACATTGCTTTGTGCCATTCTCAATAAAAATAACCCAGGCAGATAACATTTACAATCAGGAGCTCCTCAGTTGCTCACAGCAAATTCCACCATGGAGTTTACAAAGATTTATGGCTAGAAAAGCCATACCAGGTAATTTACTACACTGCAGGCCATCCCCTGGCTTTTCTAGCCATTATCTCTTTTATACATCAAAAATTAACATCTCCTTCACCATCAGTTGAAGATTAACCACACCCATGAAAGCCTGTAAGTCAGCCACTTCATGCCTTTATCACCCCCTATTTTAGAAAGCCAATTTCTAATTTGCCCATTCCTCTCAAACCAGTACTCTGAGGAGACAAGCACATTCTTTTCTATGAAGAATGTTCTCTTCTGCTTGGAAACTTTGAGCATCTGCATCCATAAACAAGCAACGTCCAGCCCAGAACAAGCCATCAAATTGCAGCAACTTAACACCAGCTCAGTGTCAAACATCTTCCTCTGTTTTTGGTTGGGTTCTGGTCAGCTCAGCCCTAACCATGCCAGGTAGGTCATGAATACAAACTGCCAAGTTTGGGAGCCACACTCTTCCCTTCACTTCAGAAGAGTCAGCACCTTCTCTCATATCCTCAGTTCTCAGGGACTATTTCAATGGTCATAGGCTGGCAACTCCTTGCTTTTCAGACTGGCCAGCCCTTCCTCTCATCCCTAGCCTCTGTGGCCTAGGTCAAAGAGTACCAAATTCAGTGTGTTTCTTCTTTGCTGCACTTCCTCCATTTCCACTCAAGTAGATGCAGGTGGTCACAAGCAAGCAGCATGCAAACCTACTGCTCACTGGCTTCCTTTAACTTTCAGTCCTGGAAGGGATTTCTCTCATGGACCATTACTTTCCTGCCTTGATGAACTGAAAGCCTAAATGCTTGCCCAAAATTCAAAAAGCCAAACAGTCTTTTTTGTTGTTGTTCTCTTCAGGTCCTTTCTTCAATGCAAATCTTCTATTCCCTCAGTAGTACTGGGTAGGGCTCAGGTTTTCTTCCTAAACTCCTAGTACTCTCTACACACAGGGCTTAAAAAAAAAGCCTGTGTTTCTGCTGGGCAAATTCTATTTCCCCTCTTAAACATATCCAATTAAGTATCAGCTGAAGGAGGATTTACACACTCTCTGTTATCCTCATACCCCAAAATCATTTCTAATGTACAAGCAGGTTCATTCAATAGCCATAGCACATTCAGATAAACACATAATACTTTAAGGCATTCCAGGTTTATCTTTTCACCTTGATTACCTTCCTATTCTATGTATATGGCCTTAGGCTTTGGCTGAGTGTAACCCAAAAGCCCTAGCCTCTGAATCAATTATCTCCTTTAATGGGTAACACCAACCAAAGTAACCATATAAAAATCTAAAATTTCACTTCCCAGGCCCCTTCCTTCTTTCTTTTACAATGTCCCATGCTTCTGTGAGTCTGAAGCCACTGCAACAAATTCCACTGCTTCTGACACCAATTGTCAAAGGGGCAAGGAGGCTGCATCTCCTGACCTCCTCTGGGAAGTCAAGAAGAAGACAGTATCACTATCAGTACCCCAAGGCCCATTACTGTGAGGCCAGACACAGATGACACAACTTTGCTTGCTGAAAGTGAGGATGACTTGAAGTACTTACTGATGAAGATTAAAGACTACAGTCTGCAGTGTGGATTACATATCAATATAAAGAAAACAAAAATCCTCACAACTGGTCCAATAAACAGCTTCATGGTGGATAGAGAAAAGAATGAAGTTGTCAAGGATTTCTTATAACTTAGTACTACAATCAACACCAATGGAAGCAGTAATCAAGACATCAGAAGACGTATTGCATTGCACAACTCTTCTGCAAAAGACCTCTTTAAAGCGCTGAGGAGCAAAGCTGTCTCCTTGAAGACTAAGGTGAACCTAACCCAAGACATGGTATTTGCAATTGCCTTGTATGCATGAGAGAGCCTCATATGCATGTGAGAGCTGGCCTATGAATAAGGAAGACTGAAGAAGAGTAGATGGTTTTGAGTTGTGGTGTTGGAGAAGAATGCTATGAGTATCATGGTCTGTAAAAGGACTAAAATATCTGTCCTGGAAGAAGTACAGACAGAACTCTCCTTGGAAGCAAGAATTTTCAGACTTCATCTCACCTACTTTGGTCATGTTGTTAGACGGAACCATTCTCTGGAGAAGGATATCATGCTTGGTAAAGTGGAGAGTCAACAAAGAAGGGGAAGGCCCTCGATGAGATGGATGGACACAGTGGCTGCAACAATGGGCTCAGGTATAGCAAGAATCATAAACCAGGCTCAAGATCAGGCAGTGCTTTGTTCTGTTGTGCATTGGGTCGCTATGAGTTGGAGACAAGTTGCTAAAGGGACAAGGAGGCCACATCTCCTGACCTCCTCTAACCCCACAAGAGGAAGACAGAATCACCATCAGTAGCCAAAGCCTATTCCTGCCAGGCTAGACATGCTGCCTTTCTCCAACCCTTTCACCAAACATTCCTCCCAAAGCACCCACCACTTCTCTCCTGGGTTTGATAATTCACTTCAGTGGTGTGATAGTTGGAGCTGTGTGTCAACTTGGCTGGACCACAATTCTGTGTGGTTTAAGCTGTTGTGATGTGGTTATTCCCATGATGAGATCAGATGATTATGTTTTGAGCAGCCAATCTGTTGAAAGGGAGTTTCACTGGGGGTGTGGCCTGCTTCCAGTATATCTATGGACATCCTGGGAAAAGAGATATTGCTCTGTAGATTGGGATTCTGTTGTGTTACCTACAACTCTCCATGAGTGAACAAACCACCATTCAGCCTGGAGATCTTGGATTCATCATTCATTAGAGTCAACAGCCAGTGCACTGCCTGTCAACCTTGAGCTCCTCAGGCCCTGCAGCTTCATGAGTCAGGAAAAGCCTCCAGCTTGACATTTGATCCAGGAACATTGGACTTGCCAGCTTCTATAAGTATGTGAGCCATTTTCCTAAGATAATTTTTTTTTTTTTTCTCTCTCTCTCTCTATATAAGCTTTACTGGTTGTTTCTCTAGAGAACCCAGTCTAACACAAGTGGCCACACAGAACTCACAGATTATGGGGTTTATTAGGGAAGCACCAGGCTACAATTCGAGTTCAGGAAAAATGCTCAGTCTCTCTCAGCCCGCTGTCTCCCACCCAACAGTCTCTCACAGTCTCTCAGCAGTGCATGTCCCTTGTTGTCTCTCTCAGCAATGTGTGTCTGTTGCATCTCTTTCCCAGTAGCACATGTCCCTCAGGAGCACATTTCTTCTCAGCAGCAAGTCCTTCTCAGCCAGCAGTCAGAGAGAGTTCTGCCTCTAGAAGGCCTCCTTTTGAGCCTGGCAGAGTGGCCAAACTAACCAATTATAGCATCAGAATTCTAAGCACCTGAGAGAGCGCAACCTTCCCAGAACACTGCTTTATGCCATTCTCAATAGAAATAACCCAGGCAGAAAATATTTACAATCTGGAGCTCCTCAGTTGCTCACAGCAAATTCCACCATGGAGTTTACAAAGACTAATGGCTAGAAAAGCCATACCAAGTAATTAACCACACTGCACAAGTCAACAGCACCTAACAACAACAACAAAGGCCTGAAGGGCTGGCTTATCTGCCTTCATGAATATGTAGTCACACTCAGCATAAGGGAGGTGAATGGAGGGTCACCACTGGACAGATTCCTATGTTTTTCTGGGGGATTTTGGGAAAAGGGGCTGGGGAAGAATGTTGATGCCACTGTACAATTCTTCCTCACATCACCTGACATTGCTTCTTCCTGCCAGAAGCAGTGATCCCAGAACCTGGGATACAGCTGTGGGTACTAGAGGTGGGTGATCCCTAAGCAAGAGACTGTTGCCCGGCTGAAGGACTAAATGTTATTGACTTTGGGACTGGTAAATGATTGGGAGGGGCAAATTAATTCTTCAAGTCTGAAAGGGTTAACTTGTAGAAGAGCCAGAGTGTAGCCTGCAGTACAGAGAATTGCTTAGTATGGCCTTTCTAGCCATCATCTTCCATTTTGTGATGTACTGTAAATCCTAATCCCTATGCCTGTATGAGTCAGGTATGACTCGACGGCACATAACAACAACAACAACAACATGCCTGTTTAGGGTGGGATGTATCTTGAGTACCACCTTACTGGACAGAATGAATCTCCACCCATTTTGTGATGTATTGTAAATCATATTCTCTCTGCCTGTTTAGCATGGGAAGTATCTTGAGTTCCACGTTGCTGGAGGGTGTCACTCAAGTCACCTGCCTTAGCTTCTTTGAGAGTTATATATGTGAATATTCTGAGAAAGTTAGCTCTCTCTTGCTCTGATTCTGTGGTTGGTATGCCATCATCTCACCCCTGTACTTGAGACAGCAGTTATCATCTGACCTGCTGATTTGGGTTCACCATCCCTTGCAACCATGTGAGTTGGGAGAATGCTCAAGACCTACCCACAGAACTGTAACTTGCCAGCCTGCCAACCTTCCAGCATCCACCACCACCATGTAAGCCATTTCCTTAGGAATTTGTGAGTTCTGTGAGATAGCGAACTACAGAACCCTAAAATGGGAGGGAGATTATTGAGGGGAGAAGGAGGAGAAGTTGATGTCAGAGATGATGGAGTGGCATGGCAGTTTGGAAAAGTTGGATATTTGGGACATCTTTAACCTTCACCTCATGGGGACTGGCCTTGTGCTGAACTTTCTAAGATAAATTATTCAAGTACCCATAAAAAAATACTGCTATTTTTATGTTAGGTGCCTCTGAGTAAATTTCAACTCATATTGACATATACAACAGAATGAAATACTGCTTGGTCCCAAGCCATGCTCACAATCATTACTATTGTTGCAACTGCTGTGTTAATCCATCTGGTTTATGGTCTTTCTCTCTTTTTTTTTTTTGCTGACCCCTCTACTTTACCAAGCATCATGTCTTTCTGCAGTGACTTGTTCCTATTGATACCACGTTCAAAATAAATGAAATGAAGTCTCACTATTCTTTATTTTAAGGAACATTCTTGCTGTACTTCTTCTAAGACATATTTGTTCTTTATTCTGGAAGTCCATGATATATATTCAATATCCTTCACCAACATCATAATTCAAATGAGTCAATTCTTCTTCAGTGGATAAAAAATTTACAGTTAACTAAAAATAAAATAAAATAATAATAATCACTAATATTTTCATGTTTTGACCTAGTCAAATAGATTCTAGGAATTTACTCTAAAGATAAAATATATTTTTTTCAAGCATTGGTCACTTTGGTATTGATAATAGGAAATCTTTTAAAATAACTTCCATATGTAAAACTTAGGGATTATCTTTAAAAATAACATAAATATCTCTATATTTATTTAATACACAAGGTTTCATATTTTCTGTCTTTCTATTCCTTTATTTATTATGTTCAAATGATGTTTAAGAATAATTTTTAGTACTAAACATAAAATGTTGAATAAAGAATATCTTGACAAATTGAATTATGATTTCTTAAGCTTGGTTATTTGGAGAAGCAAACCCAGTGAAATATATATATATATATATATATATATATGGGATGGGATCTGTGGTAGCATAGTGGCTAAAGCACTTGACTGCTAACCAGAAGGCTGGCAGTTCAAACCCACCAGCCACTCCTCGGAAGGAAGGTTGGGCAATCCTACTTCCATAGTGATACTGCCTCGGAAACCCAAGGAGGGGTCGCTATGAGTTGGTATGAGGAGTTGGGGCCGACTCAACGGCACATAACAACAACAACAACAAATATATATATATATATATAGAGAGAGAGAGAGAGAGAGAGAGAGAGGTGGGGGTGGGAGAGAGAGAGAGAAAATTATAATTATCTCATGGAAATGGCTCATGCAGTTATAGCGGCTGACAAGTCCCAAGTTCCTGGGTCAAACATCAAGCTGGAGGTCTCTTCTGACTCATGTAGCTACAGGCACTGATGAACCCAAGATCAGTGGACATTATAGCAGGTGCTGATCTTGAAGGATGGTTAATCCAAGATCCTTAGGTAAAATTGCAGATTGTTGGCTCACAGGCTACAAAGATTGGCAGGGCACAGGTTCAAGGCCAAGGACTGGAGATGATCATGAGCTAGATTCAGGATCAAGATGCAGCAGGAAGCCAGGGAATTTTCCCAGGAGATATCTCTCTCTCTCTCTCTCTCTCTCTCTCTCTCTCTCTCTCTCTATCAAGCAGCCATACCCCCTGAGGAAATTCTCTTAAACCTGCTCATAGCAGATTTCACATTAAATTATATGAGATTTCATCATGGAGTATGACCACATCATAACTGCTAAACCACTTAGCATCATGGTCCAGCCAAGTTGACACACAACCTTATCTATCACACACATGGAATATCTGAATGATCTGGAGAAATGCTTCTAATATATTATTATGTGAGGGAACAAAATATTGAAACTATTTCTGCCACATGTTCCTGGTGACATGTACTGTTTTATCCATTAACTTTTCTCTAGTATCTAGTATAGCACCTTGAAAATGGTTACACATTTTCAAATATTTGTTACATTTATAAATGGGCAAGTAACACACAAAATGCTATTGGGATTATTTTTGGTGGATAAGTTTGATAATGGGCGTATTGTAGTTTTAAAATTTCTTATAAAATGTATTAATAAAATCTGAAACTTAAAAAAAATCTATCTGATCAATGAATGGATTCCTTTGTGCCTGTGCTTAAAAATTTGGGACACAGGAAAGCACATTAACATGATGCATCTCAGCAAAGAATGGGATTTGTACATCATTAGTTTACAAATACAATCATCAAGTCAGGTATTGTACTAGGTACTGAGAATTCAAATTATAAATAAAAATAGGTAAATATTCCTGCTGCCTCATGGAGCTCGTATGTCAGTGGTATGAGCTATAAAATTAATGAATTAATTAATAAATTATGCATTATATCATCAGTCACTGTAGAGAAAGATAAGGGAGCCAGATTAGAAGATTCCATAAGAGGGTGTGTATGTATGTGTGTGACAGGAAGAGTGTTACTTGAAAGAAATCATTGAAAAAGTAATATTTCAGTACTATGTGTAGGAGTTAAGAGGAGAGACAGCATAACTGTCTTTGTGAAAACTTTTCCAAGTAGAGAAAGGACAAAAGTTCTACTGTTTCTTGGTACATTATGGGAAGAACAGAGGAGGAGTGTGGTAGAATTGAGAATAGAAGATGATAGGAAAGAAAGGAGATTATGAGAAGGGGATTGAGGAAGAAAAGAGGGGTGAGAGCAGGCTAGAGCAAATAGAAGGATAGATGTTTAAGATAAACTCAGGGAGACAGTGAGGTACAAGTCATCTAGGGACTTATGATACTTGGCCATGCTTTAACTTTTATTCAGTGTGAAATAATCAGTCATTAGATAATGTTGACACATGAAGTAACATGATCTTACTTAAACCTGAAAAAGATAACTCAGTAGAAAATATGCTAGGGAGAGGCTTAATCAGACAGGACATTTAGGGAATCATTATAATAAAGCAAGTGGATGAAAATCACGGTATAGGAAATATACTGGTGGGAGTTATATGGCTACATTTTCAATGTAGATACATTTTGCAGGTAGAATAAATAATATTTAATGGCAGGAAGGAAGTGTAGTAAGGAACTCTGGTGGTACAGTGGATCAGGCATTTGACTCCTAACTAGAAGTTTGGAAGTTTGGCAGTTGCTCTGCAGGAGGAAGGGAGGCAATCTTTTTTCCATAGTGATTTACAGCCTTGGAAACCCCATGAGACTCGCTATGAGTCAGAATCCACCGAATGAGAGTGGGTTTAGGTTTTTATTTTTTTTTTTAGGAAATGCAGTGGTATAAGGAGAAGAAAAATGGCCAGGATGAATGTAAGGATTTTGGTATCAGTTAATGGGGAGGAGTCCTCACATATTTTTTAAATTTTTATGTTAAAGCAAATATAGAGACATAGTGAAATGTGATAAAAATTGGTATGGATATTGTTTTAATTAAAACATAAAATTTAAAGATCCTTTCCATTGTATAAAGATAACTTCGGACCAGATCTAAATCTCTCATATATATATTTACTTCCTCCTTTATTTTTGTTGAAGAATTCAAGAAGCATTTCTGTGTGACATTTTTATAGAGCAAAGTATTTTGTTGAGTTATGCTGTGTTGATATTATGGAATCTCCTGCATAAATCAGACAATATTAGGGTATAATAATTTGTTGCATCTCATTTTTATTCATAATTGCCTAATGTATACACTAATATAAGTGATATGTTTAATTTTAAGTAATTTTTCTATACTGTTAATCTCCAAATATGTTCAGTGAACACTGCCTAGTAGTTTAATACAAGAGAAGATGAGGCATAGCTAATTTTTGAAGTACAAAGTTTATATTTAACAAAATAAGTCAAGAAGACTTCTGATATTAATATAATTTATAATCCCTTTGGGAAAAAAAAAAATTCAATCGAAAGGGAAAAATGAGAATGAATCCGAAGCAGGCAAAAAATTCTCTGGCTAACTCCATTTTCAATAAAATCAGGCACAGATATACTCATCTGTAGTAAATTCTGTAATGTTCCACCCAAATCAAACTGAGACACTCATCCCTCTGGATACTGAGAGCACTGGATTCTGACAGCTCAATTGTCCTGGAATTGCACGTTGCCCAAGATA
>NW_006922125.1:1596739-1597913 GCF_000298275.1 Orycteropus afer afer
TTGAAAAAGATTATCAGATCACTGGACAAAGACAATGAAAGCCTGAGAGACACTTAACATCTGTTTTAAGTAAAGTAAGGCAGAGGAAAAATAATTTTAAAGTTTTTTTTTTTTTTTTTTTTTTTAATATTACTTCAATAACAGGTAAATTTGCCATTGTGACAAAGTATCTATTTCTGTCTCTCACTTTTCTTTTCATCCTCTTTCTCTCTATAAAGTAATAGTAAACTAGGGTAATGGTTGTAGTTTGTTCATGGAATATTTTACATCAAAAAGAAAATGACAAGAAGTGCTACCTTTTAAAAAAATTCTAGGGAATACAAAATATCATTACTATTAAATATTACTTTTGGTCTGACTTTCCTTTATATTTTAACTGCTTATTTTGTTTTATTCTTCAATTCAATATTTATTTTTATAATTTACACTGTCATGAATGTACCATCTATGTAAGAAGTAGGACGTCACTAAAATTTTGTGGTTGAGTAGCAGTTGTTTTGACTCCAACTCATGACTTATGTACACTAGAAGGAAACATTGCCCAGTCTGCACCATCCTCACAATCTTCGATATGTTTGAGTCCATTGTTCCTGTCATAGTATCAATCCATCCCATGGAGGGTTTTCCTTACTTTTGCTGGCTCTATACCTTACCAAACATGATGTTCTTATCTAGTGATTGATCTTTCCTGATGATAGGTTCAAGTAAAAAAAAAGTCTAGCCATCCTAGTTCCTAAAGAGAATTTCAGCAGTACTTCTTCCAGCATTGATTTATCCATTTTTCTCACAGTTGATTGTATATTCAGTATTCTTTACCAAAACAATTAAAGTATATTATTTCTCTTGCATGTTCTTTTTTCATTTTCCAGATTTCACAAGCATTTGAAATGTTTTAAATGAATATGATTTGGGTCAGGAAAACTTTAGTCATCAAAGTTTTTGTTTTCAAATATTTTAAAGGAATTTTTGGAGCAGGTATTGCTAATGTATTATATCATTTGTCTTTTTGAATGCTGCTACTTTAGATAGTGATTGTTCATTAAAGTATAGAAATATCAGACAACTTCAATTTCCTCCCTAGATATCATGATTTTTTTTAATTGTTCCAATTGTGAAGTTATTTGTTTTCTTTACATTCAGATGTAATCCATATAAAAATTGTACTTTTTTTTTT
>NW_006922125.1:1606023-1617636 GCF_000298275.1 Orycteropus afer afer
AGAGAGCCATAGTACAAGCTTTAATATATTCTGTGTTAATTTCAAAGCAATCTCAAGAATAGATTTGATGAACTGAACCATAATGACAATAGACCAGAAAAATTACGGGGTTACATCAAGGACATCATAGATAGAAAAAAGGAAAAGTTCATTAAAATAACAGGAAATACATTAAAGACCAAAATGAATGACAGAAGAGACTCTGAAGCTTGTTGTTAAAACACAGAATAGATAAAGTGAACAAAAGAAAATATGTGGTAAAAGAGTTGAACAGAAGATTTTAAGGGATGGTTTATGAAGACAAGTATCAATGTCAAAAGACCAAGGATTAGCAAACTAAAAGGAAAGAACATGATCAACATGATGCTTAAAATTGTGTGTCAACTTTCCTGGGGCATGATTCTTAGTGGTTTGGCAGTTAATATGAGAAGTAGTCATCTTCTGTGATGGAATGTGATATAATGTAATCACCTCCATGATGAGATCTGCTATCAGCAGCTAATATGAAAGGGAGTTTTCTCAGGGGCATGGTGTGTTCCCAATATACATAGACCTTCTGGCAAAGCTCTCTAGCCTTTTTAGATCTGAATCCTGATTCTGACTGATAATCATATGACATTTAGTTCTTTGAACTTGAGCCAGCAGCCTGCCATTTTGCCTGCTGATCTTTGGATTCATTAGCCTCCACAGCCTCTGATCCAGTAGTATGCCATCATACCTTCCAATCTTGGATTCATCAGCCTTCTCAGCCTATAAGCCAGGATACTGCCATCCAACCTGCTGGTCTTCTATTCATCAGCTTCTGCAGCTATGCAAGTCAGAAGAAGCATCCATATTAACATATGTTTTGGTTACCTAGTGCCACTCTGACAGGAATAGACCACAAATGGAATGGCCAGAACAAAGAGGAGTTCATTCTTTCACAATTTTGGAGGCTAGAAGTCTGAGTTTGAAGTGCCAGGCTCTGCGGGCTGAGTGAAAGCCTCTAGACCTTGGGCTTCAGCACTGCTTCTTGCTCCTGGCCCACTGAAGCTAGAGGCATGTCTTCACTCAGGTAGTGACTGGCTGCTAAAGCCGACAAACCTGGAGTTGCCAAGTGAAAAGGCACAGTCTTGATATTACTAAATCACATGACAGGCCATTGACTCAAGTCCATTAAAAGTCCCAAGATTGGCAAAGCATGGCAGGCTGCTGAATGAAGACTCAGATACTTGCAAGGTCCAAGCATGCCAAAAAGCTAGAGACCATTCTCAAAGCTTCTCTATTGTACCAGATCACATCTCTAAAGCTGCTGCTCATCTGCTAGCAGCAGATTCCCCCATGGGATTGATTGTCCGTCTCATCAAGGGGAATTACTACCACCAACTGTCAAGCCACCTAAAACCAGGCCTAGACAAGTTGGCATATACCCTTAACTTCCACATCTGACCCATGGACTTGGGACTTGCCAGTGTTTAAATCTACATGAGTTATTTCCTTGAGATAACACTTTCGCAGTCTCTCTCACTCTTTCTCTCTCTCTCTCTTCTCTATATATATGTATGGTTCACAGGTTTTACTTCTCTAGAGGACTCAGCTTAAGACAATTGGTATTCCTCAAGCTGAAAGAACTGAAGGGAAATTTGAAGCCTCAAGATGCAATACTGAAGGACTCTGTGGACAAAACTGAAAGATGTGGGGAGCATCAAAAGAAGATGGATTAAAATCTTACATCTCTCTATTTCTCTGCTCCTCCCCATCTTATCCTGTTTTCTTCCAAGGCGTGACCACTATCCTGAGAGTTCTGTGTTTCATTTACTTGTTTACTGGTTTGTTTTGTTTTTAAAAGTTATGTGCCTACCATGATCTTTTCTTCCAGCTTCAAGGATACTTGAAGAAAGTTAACTCAGATAAATTTGACGAGGAGTTACAGTCTAGCTGAGATGACAACATACTCATTATTGAATGCAATAATGTCTCTAAAGATGCTGGTATTGGGATAGTGGATTGAATGTGCACTAAAGAATGGAAACAAAGCATACACTCCTGTAGGTGCTAGTGACCAACAAAGTTTTTAAAACTGAAGCAAACTAGACTTTGCAGCTTCCTTATGCTCATGATATTTATGTGCCAGGTCTTGTTATCAGCTCTCATAAAATTCACATATGTATACACAAATTTCAGTTGTTAATATATAGTACTGCTATCAACATTAATTTGCATGCTTTCAGATATCTAGGTACTCAAGTTTGGGTTGTGTGTTAGCTAAGAGATTTATATATATATATATATATATGAATATTTTTTAAGTGGTATATAAACTTGAAATTTTCTAACTATGCCAATTTGTTTTCCAAAGTAGTTGTAACTATAATACCAATAACACCACACTAATTATGTTGTTCAGCATTGTCTACAATAATTCAATGTCAGATATCTTATTTTTCTGACCAAATGGACAAAATATGGTATCTAATTTAGGTGAATTCACATTTCCCTGATTCCTAGTGTGGTTGAGTTTCTCATCATAACTCTATTGGTTCTCTCTATTCTTTTCCTATGAAATTCCTAATCCTGTCTGTTGCTCCTTTTATTTATCTATTTATTTATTATTATTATTCCTAATTGTCCTATGATATTTAAGTAGTTATTCCCTTCTCATGCAATAAAATGACTAGAGATTGGTTGCTTCAATGTTTCTTACCAGAAACATATACGTTTTGGTTAAAGAGTTCCACTCTGATTTTTTGTTTTCACTTTCATCAACTACATACTGTTTTCTTGTTGTTGTTAGCTGCCATTGAGTTAGTTCAAATGCATAGTGACTTTAAGTACAAAAAAACAGAACCCTGCCTAGTCCTGTGCTATCCATAAAATCATTGTTATGTTTAAGCCTACTGTTGCAGCCACTGTGTCAATCCATCTCATGGCGGGTATTCCTCTTTTCCACTGACCCGCTACTTTATCAAGTATGATATCCTTCACCAGGGGCTGATCCCTCCTGACAACATGACCAAAATACAAGAGATGAAGTATCACCCTCCTCACTTCTAAGAAGCATTCTGGCTATATTTCATCCAAGACAGATTTGGTCATTCTTCTGGAAATCCAGAGAGTACGCAACACTCTTTGCCAACACCGTAATTCAAAGGCATCAATTCTTCTTCAGTCTACCTTATTCATTGCCCTGCCTTCAAATGCATATGAGGTATTTGAAAATCTGAGGATTTGGGGCACATTCACTGTAGTCTTCAAAGTTAGATTGTTGCTTTTTAACATTTCAAAGATATCTTTTGCAGCAGATTTTTCCACCACAATACAATTTTTATAAGAGTTTAAAACAAAAACAAAACAAAAAGACAACAAAAAGCAACAAAACAAAAACTTTTTTTCCTTAAATCACTTCTTGCACCTCAGATCTTTTACTTCTTGATGTATTTCCCTTAATAGTTCACTTAGAATAGGTTTTTTAGTGATATATTTTACATATCTGTACATTTTTAAATTTTGTATTTATATTTGAAGTATTGTTTTCTGGATATACACTTATAAGTTCATTTTGTTTTTCTGAATTTATTTATCCTAGTTCATAGATATATTTCTATTAGGTACTTCTCACCCCTTTTAAAGATCCTTATGGCATATAATAAAAATGGGGAAGCTAGATAAATTTCTCTGCTTATCTGAATGTTACTCAATAATATTATTTTCTCATAATAATTTTGCAATGTTTTGAATAAAAATTCAATAAACAAGTTGCCTTCAAGTCTATTCTGACTCATGGTAGCTGCTTGTATGTGAAGAGAACTGTGTTCATAAGTTTTTCAATGCTTCATTTTCTGGAAATAGTTTACCAGGTCTTTCTTAGGAGAACCTTTGGGTTGTCTTGAACCTCCAATCTTTTTATTAGCACTTGAATGTGTTAAGTGTTTGCACCACCCAGGGACTAATAAAAATATAATACAATTCCAAAATATTTGACAAAATGAAATACTTAAAATGGGTGTAATTTGTACAATTTATTCTTATTTGCATGTAAAAAAATGTTCTGCAGTCTATTCTGACTCATAGTGATCCTCTAGGACAGCATAGAACTACCCCTCAGGGTTTCTAAGGCTATACATTTTTATGGAAGCAGATTCTTATGTCTTTGTTCCATAAAGCAGCTGGTGTGTTCCAACCACTAACCTTTTGGTACTTTATAGTTGTTTATTTAAAGATCACATGTTTTTCTGGGTGATGTTTCTCAATAACTAATAATAATTGCACCATAGAGATTTAATAAATATTCTTCAGGTGATCAATGAAATGTTTGTTACTCGAGTGGAAATGTATTACTTTATTTAAAATAAACAATAGTATAAACTCTCTGCAATCTCTTAGAATCCTCAGCATTTTCTATTCAATAATATCTCTTTAAATAATCAAAACAAATTTAATTCCAAGCTGTTATTCTGATAGTAGTTTCCTAATATCACAGTTTGCATATTTGGGAAAGTCTATCTTTATCATACCAGGGATAATCTCAGTTCTATTTATTTGTTTTAATTTTATTTCTTTATTTATTTTTATATTCAATTTTCTGTTGTTTTGCCAGAAGTCTTACTTTTATTTCAACATTTTCAAACACCTACAACCTGTACCTTGACCGGGAGGCTGTTGTTCAAACAGAACAAGGGGACACTGCATGGTTTAAAGTCAGGAAGGTAGTGTGTCAGTGTTGTATCCTTTCCCCATACTTAATCAATCTATATGCTGAGCAAATAATCCGAGAAGCTGGACTATATGAAGAAAACCATGGCATCAGGATTGGAGGAAGAATCATTAACAACCTGAGATACGTTGATGAAACAACTTTGCTTGCTGAAAGTGAGGATAACTTGAGGTACTTACTGATGAAGATTGAGGAACACAGTCTGCAGTATGGATTACATCTCAATATAAAGAAGACAAAAATCCTCACAACTGGACCAATAAGCAGCATCACATTAAATGGAAAAAAGATTGAGGTTGTCAAAGAATTCACGTTGCTTGGTTCTACAATTGATGCCAATGGAAGCAGAAGTCAGGACATTAGACGATGTGTAGCATTGGACAGGTCGGCTTCAAAGGAACTCTTTCAAGTGCTGAGGAGCAAGGATGTTTCCTTGAGGACTAAGGTGCTCCTGACACAGGCCATGATATTTCCAATTGCCTCATATGCATGTTAGAGCTGGACAATGAATAAGGAAGACCAAAGAAGAGTTGGTGCTTTTGAGTTGTGGTGCTGGTGAAGAATGCTGAAGGTACCCATTGACTGCCAAAAGAACTAACAGATCTGTCCTTGAGCAAGTGCAACCGAGATGCTCCTTGAAAGCAAGGATAGCCAGACTTCATCTCACCTACTTTGGTCATGTTGCCAGAGGGTACCATTCCCCAGAGAAGGATGTCATGCTTGGTAAGGTGGAGAGTCAACGAAAGAGGGGAAGGACTTCAATGAGATGGATTGACACAGTGGCTGCGACAATGGGCTCAAGTATAGCAAGGATCAGGGAGCTGGTGCAGGATTGGGCAGTGTTTTGTTCTGCTGCTCATGGGGTCACTATGAGACAAAAGTGACTCGATGACAACTAATAACAACAACAACAACAAGTAGCACAAGTAACACAGCTAAAATTTGGATATTTATCTTTCTTGTATGTGATTAGAAGGCAATTGAGTAACTTAAGACAGGATTTTTAAAAAGAAGAAAATGCTAAAAAGAAATTTTTTTGTAGAAAGAGTTTCTGTTCTCATCACAAAAACTAATTTTTCATATTCAATTGAAAAGGATCTGGCAGTTAATAGAACTGAAGTCAAAGAGAAAAAAAGTGAAGAAAAAGCTACATTGTGTTTTATTTAACTAAAATACTGAGACAATCCAATCTTAAAGATTTTTATGTGGTTGATGGTGAAAAATCTAAATCTCCCTTTTAAAAAAGGAGCACGCAAAATATTCAAATGAGCTTAGGATAATGCCAAACATACCTAGTTGGATGTAGGCCTTCCTAATTACTCAGGAGGAGATTGTCTTCACCATGAACACAAACATCTAGAATCCACAAATTATAATACTGATGCCATTTAAATATATGTCTCTGTAACATACCTATGGGTTAATTTTTGCTGATGAGTTTATTACTCTGATTTCATTGCATTGCAGTGAATTCCTATAGGCAAGCACCTGGAAGTAATTACCTGAAAAGCTTAACTATATGCATAGGTATGGCTTAAGAGAGCAAAATATGCTTCAGCTCATGCAAAATTCAACAGTTTGCCTACAGTGTTACATTTCTGAGTTAAGTGAAAATCATCACACTCAACTTTTAGGATCTAACCAAGCCAGTTCTGTAAAATTCAACCTGGTTTCTTTGCCCACAAATATTTTAAATCTTCCTGGCTCTTTGAACATAACTAAAACCAGTTGAAAGATAAAAGCACTTACAGAGAATAAATAGGGACCATAACCCTGTCCTGTAAAATTAAGTCCTAGACAGAATTCCCTGGCCTGTACTTAAGTTTCCCAAAAAGTCCCATCTTATAAGATTTTTGTTAAAATTCAATAAGTTTAAAACATAAATGGTTTAGTAGAGTCCCAGCCCACTTAGTGCCATTAAGTTGATTCCAACTCATAGGGATACTACAGGAAAGAGTAGAACTGCCCCATAGGTTTTCTATGGCTGTAAATCTTTATGGAAACAGGCTGCCACATCTCTCTCATGCACAGCATCTAGTAGATTTAAACCATCAATCTATTTTTAGAAGATGCATACTTTAACAACTATGCCATCTGTGCTCCTAGTAGAGTAGCACATTGTGAAAATATTCAAAAATTTCAGGAGCTATCAGTGTAGCTGTCATCCTCTTCAATGTATCCCCCTATTCATTATTATCAAAGTATTTCTGATTTCAGGGTGGAATTTCTGATTTCAGGGTAGAATTTCTGTCCTATAAATGTGTATATGTTGCTATTCTGCTTTCTTTTTTCACTCGCCATATATATACACACACACTGTGGCCTGTGTACTGCTGTGAGGCTAGAGGCCATGTCACCAGTATTTTAAATACCAACAGTGTCACCCATGGTGGACCAGTTTCAGTGGAGTTTCCAGACTAAAACAGACTTGGAAGAAGGAAGGGGTCATCCACTTCTTAAATAATTGGCCTGTGAAAACTCTATGACAGGCAGTGAAACACTGTCTGATACGCTACTGGAAAACTTTATGAATGACCTTGAAACATTGTCCAATACAGTGCCAGAATACAAGTCCATCAGGTGTTAAGTCACACAAAATATGACTGGGGAAGAGCTGCCTCCTCAAAGTGGAGTCAACCTTAATCATATAGATGGAGTAAACTTTCAACACCTCCATTTACTGATGTGGCATGATTCAAAATGTGAAGAAACAGCTGCAAACATCCATTAATAATCGGAACATGAAATGCACATAGTATGAATCTAGGAAAAGTGGAAGTTGTCAAAAATGAAATGGAATGTATAAAGATTGATATCCTAGACAATAGTGAGCTGAAATGGATTGATTTTGGCCATTTTGTATCAGACAACCACATGATCTTCTATGCTGGTAATGAAAAAATGAAGAGAAATAGCATGGCATTCATCATCCAAAAAATGTTTCCAGATCTATCCTGAAATACAATGTCAGTGATAAGATAATATCCACACGAATACAAGGAAGACGAGTTAATGCTATTATTACTCAAATTTATGCATAAATCACTAAAGCCAAAGACGAGGGCATTGAAGACTTTTACCAGCTTCCATAGTCTGAAATTGACCAAACATGCAATCAAGATATGTTAAGTGTCACTGGTGATTGGGATGTGAAAGTTGGAAACAAAAATCACTGGTAGTTGGAAAATATAGCCTTAGTGATAGAAACGACACTGAAGATTGCAGGATAGAATTTTGCAAGATCAACTACTTATTCATTGCAAATTCCTTTCTTCAACGATATAAACAGCAACTATACATGTAGACTTCACCAGATGGAGCACATGGATATCAGATCAACTACATCTGTGGAAAGAGGCTATAGAGAAGCTCAAAATCTTCAGCCAGACAAGGCCAAGAGTTCATTATGGGACAGTCCACCAACTGCTCATAAGCAAGTTGAACTTGAAGCTGAAGAAAATTAAAACAAATGCATGAGAGACAAATCATGATCTTCACAACATCCCACATGAATTGAGAGATAATCTAAAGAATAGATTGAATGCATTGACCACCACTGAGTGAAAACTGGATGAATTGTGGGATGACATCAAGAACTTTATATATGAAGAAAGGAAGAAGTCAGTAAAACGACAGGAAAGGAAGATAAGACCAAATTGGGCAGCTGGAGACACTCTGAAACTTGCTCTGGAACAGAGAACAACAAAGAGTAACTAAAGCAAATGGAAGAAATGACAAGATAAAAGAGCAGAACAGAAGATTTCAGAGACCAGCTCAAGAAGATGGAATCCAAATATTATAATGAAATGTTAAAAGACCTCAAGTTATAAAGCCAGAAGAGAAGAACATACTTAGCATTTCTCAAGCTGAAAGAACTGAAGGAAAAAAAATCAAGCCTCGAGTTACAATATTGAAGGCTTCTATGGATAAAATATTGAATGATTCAGGAAACATCAAAAGAAGATGGAAAGAATACACAGAGTCACTGTACCAACACAATTATTTGATGTCCATCCATTTCAGGAGGTGGCATATGATCAAGAACCAATGGTACTAAAAGAAGAAGTTGAAGCTGCACTGCAGGATTTGGCAAAGAACAAAGCTCCAGGAGTTGATGGAATACCCATTGAGATGTTTCAACAAACCCATGCTGGACTGGAGTCATTCACATGTCTATGCCAAGAAATTTGGAAGATAGCTACTTGGCCTATTGACTGGAAGAGGTCTATATGTGTACCCATTCCAAAAAAAGGGGATCCCACAGAAATTATTGAGGAATACCATTAATATCACATGCAAGTAAAATCTTGCTGAAAATAATTCAAAAACAGTTGCAGCCGTATATTACCAGGGAACTTCCAGAAATACAAGTTGGGTTCAGAAGATGTGGGAAGATGGATTTCATTGCTGATGTCAGAGGGATCTTGGCTGAAAGCAAAGAATACTAGAAAGATATTTACTTGTGTTTCACTGACTATGCAAAAACATTTGACTCTGTGGGTTCCTAACAAATTATGGATAACATTGATGTTCTGGTTACCTAGTGCCACTCTGACAAGAATATACCAAATTAGGATGGCCTTAAGAAACAAAAGTTTATTCTCTATAATTTAGAGGCTTTAAGTCCAAGTTCAAAGTGCCAGGCTCTAGGGGTTGGGTGAAAGCCCCTCAGTCTCGGGCTTCAGCTCTGCCTCCAACTCCCGACCCACTGAAGCTCAGACAGAGGCTGGCTGCTGAGGCTGCCAAGCCCAAGGTTGACAAGTAAAATGACACAGTCCTGATGTTACCAAACCACATGGCAGACCATTAATTCAAGTCCATTGTAAGTCCCCAGGCTGGCAGAGCATGGAACGCTGCTGAACAGCATCACTACTACATGCAGGGTCTAAGCATGCCATAAACTACAGACCATTCCCTAAGGCTTCTCTTTATATATGGGAAGCAGACTACACCCCAAAGACAGCTACTCAGCTGCTTGTGGTAGATTCCACCATTGAGTTGATTGCCAGTCTCATCATGGGGAATAACTACGAGCAGCTGCCCAGCCATTCAACCAGACCTCGCCAAGATGACATACAAATTTAACTACCACAATTGAGAAGAATGGGAATTCTACATAGACTAGAAGGCTGCCATTCAAACAAAAAAAGGAAATACTGCATGGTTTAAAATCAGGATATGTGTGCATCATGGTTGTATCCTTTCACCATACTTATTCAATCAGATAAGCTGAATAGCTGGACAATATGAAGAAGAACATGGCCAAAAGTAGAAAAAAAGAAGAACACAGCATCAGGAGTAGAGGAAGAGTCATTAACAACCTGCTATGCAGACAATACAACCTTGCTTGCTGGAAGTGAAAATAATTTGAAGCACTTACTGATGAAGATTAAAGACTACAGTGTGTAGCATGGGATACACCTTAACAACAAAAATGAAAATCTCCATAACTAGACCAATAAGGAGCATCATGATAAATGGAGTGGTCAATGATTACATGTTACTTGATTCCTCAATCAACACCAATGGAGGCAGCAGTCAGGAAATCAAATGTCCTATTTAACTGGACAAATCTGCTGCAAAAGACCTCTTTAAAGTGCTGAAGAGAAAAAATGTCTCTTTGAAGAATAAGGTGTGCCTAACTCAAGCCAGGGTATTTTCAACAGCCTCATATGTATATGAAAGCTGAACAATGAATAAGGAAGACTGGAGAAGAGTTAATGCTTTTGAGTTGTGATGCTAGCAAAGAATACTGAAAGCCCCAGTAATGGTCAAAAGAATTAGAAATCTGTCCTGGAAGAAGTGCAGCCTGAATGCTTCTTGGAAGCAAGAATGGCCAGACTTTGTCTTGCCTACTTTGGTCATGTTGTCAGAAGGGACCATTCCCTGGGAAGGGTATCATGCTTGGTAAAGTGGAGGGTCAGTGAAAAAGGGGAAGGCTCTCAAGAAGATGGATTGACTCAGTGACTAGAATGATGGGCATGGACATGGCAAGAGCCAGGAGGCCAGGACAGGAATAGGCAGTATTTTGTATGTAGGAGTTGGAGCCCACTTGATGATACCTAACAACAACATGAAGTTGACAATATATATGTATATATATATATACATATATATTTATGGCATTATATTGCATCATAGTTAATATTAATATGGCATAAAATAATACATGTAATTGTATAAAGTTTTAAATAAAAACTATATATACACACATGTATATATGTATATTGAGATAGAAAAAAAACTTGTTATACATGGTATAAATCGTGTCTGAAAGTGATTACACTGCAATGAGAAAAATCATATCTAAAAGATTATCACTTCACCATATGTGTTGATCTATATTTATCTTACTTTTTTTCTATCATTTCTAAACATAGTTCAACTCCATTTAACATGTAACGTGCTTTTTCTTTTTTATATCCAACATGTAATAGCGCATACTATGCTTAAGACACTGTGTTTTACATATATGGATTCACTAATTTTCACAATAAATTTTGCAATGAATTCTCCTATTCATCCTATTTTATAGCTATATAAATCAAAGTATGGAGATATAAAGAAACATGCCAAGATAGTTTAAGTAACTTCTCAGAGGCCATTTAGTTAAGCAATTGAAAAGTTGGGTTCTGGTGTCAAGTAATCTGGATTCAACTTCACTTCTTAAAAAACTATGCTATGTCTCACAGGAAGTTGTACATGTTGATTTTATAGGAGAAATCTATATGACAACATCGATTTAGCGTATTTAAAATATTTCATATATTTTTCAATTATTTTATATGAAATCACTAAACAACAATATAATAAAAACTATAAGACATATAATATATGTAATTAAATAATAATATAAAAACTATTTACATTTTTGAGACAAAGAAACTGAAATTAATACTTTAGATATTTGAACCAAGATC
>NW_006922125.1:1627571-1631334 GCF_000298275.1 Orycteropus afer afer
TCTATCTTTCTTTAAGTATTTTCTTTAAATTTTAATCCAGCACAATTCTGTATTTTATTTGTTACTGATACAACATCCTTTAGGTGATATGTTGGAAGCCCTTGCTCAGCTGCAAACCTACAAGTTGGGGGTTCAAAACCTCCATGGAAGAAAGATGTGGTAGGCTGCTTTCATAAATATTTACAGCCTTGGAAAACCTATGCAGCGTTTCTATTCTGTCATAGTGTCACTATGACTGGGACTCAACAGCAATGGATTTGCTGATATGTGGAGCTGCTGACTGGCACAAATGGTTAAGTTTGACTGTTAGTTATAGGAGGTTAAAACCCATCCAGAAACTTCTTGGAAGACAGCCTTGATGATCTTCACAACTTTGAAAACCCTGTAGAACTAACTGTATTCTACTCTGCACTCTCATTGGGTCATCATGAGTAGGAAGTGACATGGTGGCTACCGAGAACAAAAACAACAAGCTGAAATATTATTAAAATCATTAATTTTCATATATTTTTTAAAAAATGGATATATATGAATATCAATTTAAAAGTATACGTTATACTGTATGAATGTCCATAGAAATAGACCTAACAGAGGGCAAAGTTATGATAACTTCTTAGCCACAACCAATAACTCTGAGAGTGTGAGTTCTTGGACCTGTGTGCTCAGGACCATGGTTGTGGGGGACATAAAACTCAATTGACATGATATACTACATGGATAATATAATACATGGATTGTTATAATATAACAGTTGTTATGATTATTATAATATAATAGTTATATTATAATTATTATAATATCCATGTATTTTTGTACATCCTACTTTGGTGAATAGTGACTTGGGTCTTAAAACCTTGCAAGCAGCCATATGGGTGCAACAATGGATCTCTCTTCTTCCAGGGAAGACAAGGATGAAGAAAATCAAAGACACATGGAAACAATTAGTCCAAGGGACTAGTGGAGCATGCCAACCTAAGCCTACATAATTGCAAGAGCAGAACAACTAGATACCCCCAGCTACCACTGTCAACCACTTAGAAAGGGATCAGTGTAAGACATACTAGATAGAGTGGGAGAAATATATGGAATGAAACTCAAAATCATAAAACAGACAAAGTTTACTGGTATAAGAGAGATTGGTGAAAATCCCAAACTATGGCTCCTAGTCATCCTTCAGGCCTGGGATTAAACTCCTGTGGTTTTCAGACAAACAATAGACAGATATATAAGCTGAAACTTTACACCAGGTAGGTACACTCCTTAGAACAATCAATCATGGGATATCAGAAGGGCAGTATTTGTACAAGGAAGCAGCTCAGAGGGCAGGAATGCATATAAAAGAAGGATACAGGGAAAAGGTAAAAACAGGGAGAAAGTGGGAAGAGAGCTGTTACATTATGGGAGTTGCAATCAATGTCATGAAACAAAATGTGTATGAACTACTACATGGAAAATGAATTTGCTCTGTAAACTTTCACTCAAATCACAATAAAAGTAAAATTAAAAAAAATAAAAATAAATGTGACTATACAATCTTATTGAGCTAATTATGTAAATCATAAAACTCCATATTTACAATAAATCTGTTTATAAAATGCTATAAAGTATTTTTAAACTCAGCACAATTCATAGCACATGATAGGAATCTGATTAATATTTATTGGATGTACAAATATGCATGCTCTAAAGGAATATTTTTATTTACAAAGAATACAATGGAAGGTTAATAACTCTACTGAGAATTACTATTTAATATGATGCATAAGCTCATAGCTGTGAATTGCAGGATTTGGAATTTGTTTCCTACATGTGAAATAACTGAAATATCTATTCCTACTGATATTGTTGATGGTAGGTGCTGTTGAATTGGTTCCAACTCATAGTAACCCTATGTACAACAGAATGAAAAACTGCCCACTCCTGCACCATCCTCAGAATCATTGCTACATTTGAGCCCGTTGTTACAACCACTGTGTCAATCCATCTCATTGAGTGACTTCTTATTTTAAAACATTCTGGTTACACTTCTTCCAAGACAGATTTGTTCATTCTTCTGGCAGCCCATGATATAATCAATATTCTTTATCAACACCACATTTTTAAAGGCACCAATTCTTTATCAGTCTTCCTTTTTCATTAGGCAATTTTTGTACACTTAGGAGTTGACTGACGATCTCATAGCTTGTTAGGTGCACTTTAGTCCTTAAAGTGACTTCTTTGCTTTTTAACACTATAAAGAAGTCTTTTGCAGCAAACTTGCCTGCAAAAGCTTGATGTAGCTTGATGTCTCAGCTGCTACTTTCATGAGTATTGTGTGAATCCAAGTAAAATGAAATCCTTGACAATTTCAATACTTACTCTATTTTTTGTGATGCTTTTTATTTGTACAGTTGAGAGGATTTTTGATTTCTTACTTATTATGTCTTATAATAAAGTGTGAAAAGACGTAGAGTTAGAAAACCAAAAAGGAATAACATGCTTAGCATTTCTCAAGCTGAAAGGACTAAAGTAAAAATTCAAGCCTTGAGCTGAAATATTGAATGATTGTTTGGGCAAAATATTGAATGATATGGAAAGCATCAAAAGAAGATGGAAGGAATATAGGCATTGTTCCACAAACAATTGGTTGACATTCAAATATTTCAGGAAGTAGCATATGATTAGAAAGAATGGTATTGAAGGAAGAAAACAAAACAACACTGAAGGAATTGGTGAAAAACAAGTTCATGGGAATTGACAGAATACCAATTGAGATGTTTCAAGAAATGGATGCAGCTCTGGATGTACATACTTCCTATGATAAAACATTTGTAAGACAGCTACCTGGCCAACTGCCTGGAAAAGATTCATTTTTGTGCCCATTCCAAAAAAAGATGAATAATAGAATGTGGAAATTATTGAACAATATCAATATTACATACAAGTAAAATTTTGCTGAAGATAATTAAAAAGTAGTTGTAGCTGTATATTGATAGAGAATTTTCAGAAATTCAAGGTGGATTCAGAAGAAACATGGAATGAGCGATATCATTGCTGATGCCAGTTGGATCTTGGCTGAAAGCAAAGGATACCAGAAAGATGATTGTACATGTTTTACTGAGTGCACAAAGGCATTTGACTCTGTGGATTATTACAAACTATGTATAACACTGCAAAGAATGGGAATTCCATTATTCCATTAACACTTAATTGTGTTCATGAGATACCTTTCTATAAACAAAGAGACAATGGTTCAGACAGAACAAGGGGATACAGCATGGTTTAAATAAGTAAAGGTGTGGGTCAAGGTTGTATCATATCACCATATGAATTCAAACTTTATGTTGAGCAAATTAGCTGAGAAGTTGGACTATATGGAAATGAATGAGGCTTCAGGATTAGAGGAAGACTCTTTAACAATATGTGATATGAGGATGTTACAACCTTGCTTGCTGAAAGTGCAGAGGACTTGAAGCACTTACTGATGAAGATCAAAGACTACAGGCTTCAGTATGAGTTACAGCTCAGCATAAAGAAAACAAAAGTCCTCACAACTGACACTAATAAGCAACATTATCATAAATGGAAAGAAGATTGAAGTTGTCAGCTTTCACTAAAATGAAAAAGATGTCATTTTATTTGGATCCAAAATCAACATCAATGGAAGCAGCAGTCAAGAAATCAGACATCATAAATTCCAGTAAAATGGCAGAATATGAAGATATACTGCAAAAACCCTCTTCAACAAAGAAAAGGGGAACAAATTAACACAGATACAGAAGAT
>NW_006922125.1:1631434-1631897 GCF_000298275.1 Orycteropus afer afer
TCTCTCTTTTCATTTTTTATCTCCATTTCTTTACACAACTATGAATGAATATTATTTTATTCAATCTTGACATTTACTCAAAAACCTTATGTATATATATTTCTTGTCTTCTAACGTACAATTTAAATTCTCCTTCTGGAACATAAGTTGGATGGCTGGTTGATTTAAGTTTACATTAACAGTTTAGTGATCTGGCAAACTCAGAAATTTGGAGAAAATCCAGATTTATGACAATCCCAGTTGTACTTGGAGTTTCTTTTTGTTTAGTAAAATCAATCTCTTCAAAGCCAAATTTCTATATCCAGTACACGTTAGGTTTGAGTTAAACTTCCTTTCTAAAGCTATCATTCATTATTTAATAAGTGAGCCTGGTCCTAAAGCAGACATCCTACAGAGTCTTACTAGGTGGACATCATGGCCCATCTCCTATGTTTCTGAATACTGTGAAGAGCTTTGTGAATGG
>NW_006922125.1:1634009-1635186 GCF_000298275.1 Orycteropus afer afer
AAAATGAAGAAAGCCTAAGGTTCATGTAGAATAACATCAAAAGGAAGAACCTCATGTAATCGGAATTCCAGAATAGGAAGAGAAAAAGAAAAGTACTAAAAAAATTGTTCAAGGTTTGTTGGAAGAGAATTTCCCTGAGGTGATGAAAGATGAGAATATATCCATTCAGGAAGTCCAATGAACCCCAAACAGGATAGACCCCTAAAGAAAATCACCAAGATATGTCATCATCAAACTCATCAAAATTAAAGTTAAAGAATGCTGAAAGCAGCCTGGGAAAAATGAAGTTACTTACAAAGGACAACCAATAAGAATAACTCTGATTTCTCAGCAGAATGCATGCAAGCAAAAAGACAATGGTGTGGTATGTGTAAAACCCTGAAAGAGAAAAAAATTCCAACCAAGATTTATTTGGCTGGCAAAATTGTCCCTCAAATACGATGTTGATATTAAGAGATTCCAGATAAGCAGGAATTAAGGGAACTTGTTAAAACCAAACCAACCTTACAAGAGATACTAAGGGAATTCCTTTGAACATAGAACCAATACTAGCAAAAAACCAAGAAAACAAAACCAAACCCACTGCTGTCAAGTCAGATCCAACTCATAATGATGTCTTCTTGGGTTTCCAAAACAGTAATATTATGGAAATAGATTGCCCAACCTTTCTTCGGAGCAGTGGCTGGAAGGTGTGAACCACCAGCCTTCTGGTTAGCAGTCAAATGCCTTAGGCCCTACACCTCCAGAGCTCCCTAGCTAATAACAACTGACCATTAATACACAAGATGACACAACCCAGAAACCGACACAGCTATGGAACTGTTAAAAGTAAAATAAGCTTACAAGACTGTAAACAGGAAATTGGAAATATCAATTGGCAAATGAGAACAACTTCAAACCAAAAAAGAGAGGAAAAATACTGTAACCACAGAACTTCTAAATGGTGAGGAAGTCAAGAGAGTGCAAGGTAGAATGGAGTGTTCTAAACTCACAGAGAAAATTATAAATCACAGGGTAACCCCAAGGAAAAATGATAAACCTTAACATCACAATAAAAAAGAGGACAGGCACAAATATTTAGCAAATACTAAAACAGTAACTACAAAGGAAATGATAAGATGATTCATAAACAATGAGCTCAGCACAGAAAATCATATGGCACAAAGAACAAGTAACA
>NW_006922125.1:1635483-1636133 GCF_000298275.1 Orycteropus afer afer
TGGAGCCAATGAAAGAGCCCCAAAAAACATAAATCAGACTTTGTTGTTGTTGACAAGGGAGAAGGTTGTAGGCACTTGTTGTAATGTACAGTTGCGTCAGATCTGATTCATAGTGACCCCTCCTTAGGATTCTGAGGCAGTATCACTACGGAAGTAGATTTCCCAACCTTCCTTCTGAGGAGTGAGTGGTGGGTTTGAAAGAGTTGAAAAGGCAAATAAGTGACTCCAAATTCATAGTGGTAGACTCTAGTACACCATTTTCAATGAAAGACAGAACTGGAAAGAAACTCTCCAAAATGCAGAAGAGCTAAAAAATACTTGACCTTATAGACATCTACAGAGCACTTCACCCAATAGTAGCACCATATTTTCCAGTGCACATGGAATATTCTACATGATAGACCATATGTTAGGCAATAAAGCAAGCCTTGATACATTTAAAAACATTGAAATACTGCAAAGCATCTTCTCAGATCACAATGCTATCAAATTAGAAATCAACTATAGAAAGATCAAAGGAAAGAGCAAACAAACACATGGAAACTGAAAAATACCCTGCTTAAGAATGATTGGATAAGAGAAGAAATAACAAATGAACTTCAAAAATTCCTTGAATCAAATGAGAGTGAAAACACAACATAATAAATCTT
>NW_006922125.1:1637754-1639354 GCF_000298275.1 Orycteropus afer afer
ATGGCATAAATAGACTATCAAGCACAATTCAAAATGCACAAACAGCAGAAGATAAACTAGATGAATGAGTCCTTCTAAAAATTAAATTTTTATGTGCTTCCAAAAATTTATTCTAAAGATTCAAAAGAGAACATATAGATTGGGAAAAAAAAAATATTCACCAATGACATATCTTACAAGGGACTTATCTCTAGAATTTATAGAAAACTCCAACACCTCAACAACAAAAAGACAAATAAAGCAATTAAAAAATGGGAAGAAGACATGAATAGATACTTCACCAAAGTGGATATTCAGGCAGCTAACAAACATTTGAAGAAATGCTCACAATCATGAGTCATTAGAGAGATGCAAATCAAAACAACAGTGAGATAACATCTTGCTCCAGCACTAGTAGTAAAGTTCAACAAGACAGAAAATAACAAATGCTGGCGAGGATGCGGACAGAATGGGAGACTTATCCACTGCAGGCGGGACTGAAAAATGATACAACCACTGTGGAAAACAGAATGATAATTCTTTAAAAAAATGGAATTAGAAATACCCCTTGACCCAGCCATTCCATTACTAGATATATATCCTAATGAAGTGAGAGGCATGACAAGAACAGATATATGCATACCCATGTTTATTGCAACACTATATACAATAGCCAAAAGGTGTAGACAACCTAGGTGTCCATGAACTGAAGAAGGGATAACCAAGCTATGGTACATACATATAATGGAATACTATGCAACCATAAAGAATAACATAGAATCTGCAAAATTCTGCATGACATGGATGAACTTAAAGGACTTTATGCTGAGTGAAATAAGTCAATTACAGAAGGACAAATATTGTATTAGTTATTATTGTAAAAATCAAGGAAAGGTTTATATAAGAAGGAAATTTTCTTTGTTGATTACCAGGGGTGGGAGGGGAGGGGAGGGAACACTGTTAGATAGGTAGAGAAAAGCATTGATTTAGATGATGAGAAGGGAAATGTACCAAATGTGAGTGATCAACACAGTAGCAATATGGAAGAGGAAGACATTGAGAGGTGCGTGAGAGGTATAGACAACAGAGATAAACCGTTTTGCACATACAGTACTGCATTGTCAGTGAAGGGAAACATGGATACACAGGAAGATAGATGGGTGGACAGGCTGAACTAGTAGGTATGTCTATGCAGGGGGGAATATGCCCAAGACCATGTATAGGGTTGGCAGACAATATTTCTGAAAGTGTATTGGTATGTTCTGTAAGAATTTCCAGGTATAGAGTAGAGCTGACAAGGGACAAGGTTGTAGCCACTTCTTGGGCACAGCCAGCTACTCAGAGGGAGCTAGCAGTTGGTCCTGTGGGCTCAAGACCATGGTTGTAAGGGACACCAAAGTCAATTGGCATAACATACTACACAAAACATTGTTCCACATCTTACTTTGGTGAATAGTGACTGGGATCTTAAAAGTTTGCAAGTGGCCATCTAGATGCAACAATAGGTCTCTCCTTGTCCAGAGCAAAGAAGATTGAAGAAAACCCAAGATTAATGGAAACAATTAGTCAAAGTGACTGGTACACCATGTGATCCTCAGCCTATATGACTATAAGACTAGAA
>NW_006922125.1:1639754-1641168 GCF_000298275.1 Orycteropus afer afer
TGTGGTAAATTGTAGTCAATGTCATGAGACAAAGTGTATGTGAACTGCTGTATGGAAAGTGAATTTGCTCTGTAAACTTTCACCCAAATCACCAAAAAAAAATAAAAAATAAAAAAGACACCATATTGAACTGGGCAAATCTGCTACAATAGACTTCTTTAAAATGTTAAGGAACAAAGATGTCTCTTTGAGGACTAAGGTGTGCCTAAGTGAAACCATGGTATTTTAAATCACTTCATTTGCATGATGTGAAAGCAAAGGAAGACCTAAGAATAGTTGCTGCCTTTGCATTTTGGCATTGGCAAAGAATACTGAAAATACCATGGACTGCCACAAGAATGAGCAAATACATCTCAGAGGAAAAACATGCTTCGGGAATGCTCCTTGGAAACGAGAATGGCGAGAATTCATCTCACTTATTTTGATCATAAGGTCAGAGGGACCATTTTGTGTAGAAGGGTATCATGCTTGCTAAAGTAGATGATCAGTAAAAAATGGGAGACCTTCAATGAGGTGAATTGACACAGTGACTGCAAGGATGGACTCAAGCACAGCAAGGACTGTGAGAATGGTGCAGGGATGGGCTTTGTTTTGTTCTGTTTTATATAGGGTCACCATGAGTCAGGGGAGCTCTGTTAGCATAGTGTCTAAGGCACTTGATTGCTAACCAGAAGGCTGGTGGTTCAAACCCACCAGCCACTCCTTGGAAGAAAGATGGGTTAATCTACTTCCGCAGTGATACTGCCTCAGAAACCCAAGAAGGGATCACTGTGAGTCAAGTCTGACTCGATGGCACATAACAACAACAACAACAACATGAGTCAGAGCCAACTCAACTACACCTAACACTTATTATGACTAACTTCTATGTTATTCCTTCTCTGTGGCAACAATCATCTTACTTAACTATTTAAACTCATTGTATGAAAGCTTTTACCATTCTCCCAGCATTTTATCATTATTTAGACCCCAGAATGTTTAGGATTATCTGACTTTGGTGTAAAAACTGTTGTTAATGAATTTGAACAGAAACAAAAACATTATCTGCTCATTAATTGCTAAGATTTAATAAACACATATTTTTTTTCCTGTTTTTGTTAGGTTAGGTGTTGAGTTTTCTTTGATTCATAGCTACCCTATGCACAGCAGAACAAAACACTGCCCAGTGCCGCAGCAGCTCCATGAGCCCTGCTATACTTGAGCCCATTGATGCAACCACTGTGTCAATCCATCACGTTGAGGGCCTTCCTCTCTTTCCTTGACCCTCCAGCTTACCAAGAATAACATCCTTCCCCAGGGAATGGTCCTTTCTGATAACATGACCAAAGTAGGTGAGATGAAGTCTGGCCATTCTTGCTTCCAAGGAGCATTCTGGCTGCACTTCCTCCAGGACAGATTTGTTAGTTCTTTTAGC
>NW_006922125.1:1641813-1643724 GCF_000298275.1 Orycteropus afer afer
AGCTTCCTGGTCAATGTACAGGTTCCTCATGAGTACAATTAAGTGTTCTGGAACTCCCATTCTTCTCAATGTTATCCACAATTTGCTATGATCCACACAATACAATTTTTTTTTTTTTTTGCATAGTCAATAAAATACAAGTACGTATCTTTCTGGTATTCTTTGCTTTGAGCCAAGATCCATCTGATAGCAACAATGATAACCCTTGTTCCACATCCTCTTCTGAATCCAGCTTCCACCTCTGGAAGATCTCTGTCAATATACTGCTGCAACCGTTTTTGAATTATCTTCAGTAAGACTTTACTTGAGTGCAATATTAATGATATTGTTCGATAATTACCACATTCAGTGGGATCACCTTTCTTTGAAATGGGTGCAAACATGGATCTTTTCCAGTCAGTTGGCCAGGTAGCTGTCTTTCAAATCTCTTGATATAAATGAGTGACCGCCTCCAGTGATGCATCAGTTTGTTGAAACATCTCAATGGGTATTCTGTCAATTCCTGGAGCCTTGTTCTTCACTAATTCCTTCAATGCAGCTGTGATTTCTTCCTTCCATATCATTGGTTCTTGATCATATGCCACCTCCAGAAATGGATGAAGATTGACCAGTTCTTTTTGGTACAGTAACTCTGTGTATTCCTTTCATCTTCTTTTGATGCTTCCTTAATCATTCAAAATTGTGCCTATAGACTCTTTCAATATTGCAACTCAAGGCTTAAATTTTCTCCTCAATTTTTTCAGCTTGAGAAATGCTGAGTGTGTTATTCACTTTTAGTTTTCCAACTTCAAGTCTTTGGTCATTTTATTATAGAAATTGGCTTTGTCTGCTCAAGCTGCTCTTTGAAATCTTCTGTTCAGCTTTTTATGTTGCCATTTCTTCCATTTGCCTTGGCTACTCTCCACTCAAGGGCAATCTTCAGAGTCCCCTCTGTCATCCATTTTGGTGTTTTCTTTTTTCTCACCTCTTCAGTGACCTCTTGCTTTCTTCACAGATGATATTCCTGATTCCATACCACAGTTCCTCTGGTTCAGTCATTCATGTTCAAAACAAAAAATCCATTCTTTAGATGGTCTCTAAATTCAGGAGGGATATATTCAAGATCATATTTTCACTCCTGTGGGCTTGTTTTTATTGTCTTCAACTTCAAGTTGAACTTGCACATGAACAGTTGATAGTCTGTTCCACAATCAGTTCCTGGCCTGATTTTGGCTGGAGATATTGAGCTTTTCCATCAAATTTTACCACAGATGTAGTCAATCTGATTCCTGTGTATTCCATCTGGCAAAATCCACATGTATAGTTGCTGTTTGTGTTGTTGAAAAAAGGTATTTGTGATGAATAAATCATTGGTTTTACAAAATTTTGCTATGCAATCTCCAGCATTATTTCTGTCACCAAGGACAAATTTTCCAGCTATCAATGATTCTTCTTTGTTTCCAACTTTTGCATTCCAGTCACCTGTGATAATTAACACAACTTGATTGCATGTTTGGTCAATTTCAGACTGCAGAAGTTGATAAAAATCTTCAATTTTCTCAACTTTGGCTTTGGTGGTTGGTGCGTAAATTTGAGTAATAGTCATACTAACTGGTCTTCCTTGTAAGCATATGGATATTATCTTTTCACTGACAGCATTGTACTTCAGGATAGATCATGAAACATCTTTTGTGATGATGAATGCCACACCATTCCTGTTCAAATTGTCATTCCCAACATAGTAGATCATATGGTTGTCTGATTCAAAGTTGCTAAAACCAGTCCATTTCACCTCACTAATGCCTAGGATATCAATCTTTATGCACTCCGTTTCATTTCTGACAAACTTCCAGTTTTCCTAGATGCTTGCAGCTGTTTCTCCTCAATGGAATATATATATATTTATATTTATATTTATATTTATATTTATAT
>NW_006922125.1:1643884-1645330 GCF_000298275.1 Orycteropus afer afer
TGATTCTTCATTGTTTCCAACTTACACATTTCATCACCAGGGGTAATCAACACATCTTGATTGACTACAGAAGTTGGTAAAAATCTCCAATTTCTTCATCTTTGGCTTTGGTGATTGATGCATACATTTGAATAATACTAGTATTAACTTGTCTTCATTTTATGTGTATGGGTATTATCCCATCACTGACAGCTTTACACTTCAGAATAGATCTTGAAATATTCTTTGTGGTGAAGAATGCCACACTATTCCTCTTCAATTTATCATTCTTGACATAGTAGATCAAGAGGTTGTCTGATTTTAAATGGCTTAAAATAGTCCAATTCATCTCACTAATGTCCAAGATGTTCATCTTTATGCTTTCCTTTTCATTTTTGACAACTTTCAATTTTCCTAGATTCATGCTTTGTGCATTCCATGTTCTGATTAGCAATGGATGTCTGCAACTGTTTCTTCTCATGTTGAATCATGCCACATCAGCAAATAGAGGTCTCAAAAGCTTTACTCCATCCATATCATTAAGGTCAGGTCTACTCTGAGGAGCCAGAGTACCTTCCAACCTGAAGAGCTCATCTTGTGGCACCATATTGGACAATGTCCTAGGCCTATTCATAAAGTTTTCTAGTAATATATCAGATTGTGTTTCACTGCTATTCATAAAGTTTTCATTGTCTAATTGTTTGAGAAGTAGATGGCATCTTCTTTTGAGTCTATCTTAGTCTGGAAGCTCCACTGAAATCTGTCCACCATGAGTAACCCTGTTTGGTGTTTTCAACCCTGTTGGCATAGCTTCCAGTCTCATAGCAACCTGCAAGCCACCACAGGATAACTGACAGACAAGTTTTTCTCCCTTAGCTGTTCTGAACTGCTCCACTCACTTCCTGGCCTCCCTTAAAACTCCAAAACCCATGTCCAGCTCTTCTTCCAGGCCTCCCTGAAAAGCTGCTTCCAAACACCCCCACAAATATTTTGCATATATACCTTTTATTATGTTGAGAAATATCCCTTCTATTCTTATTTTAGGAACTCTGGTAGCGTAATGCCTAATGCATTTGACTGCTAACCAGAAGCCTGGCGGTTCACACCCACCAGCCCCTCCTTGGAAGGAAGGTTTGGCAATCTACTTCCATAGTGATACTGCCTCAGAGACCCAAGGAGAGGTCACTATGAGTAAGGTCTGATTTGACAGTACATAACAACAACAACAACATTCTTATTTTGCTGAGAATTTTGACCAGGAATGGGTGTTGGATTTTATTGAATCCAACATTTTATGCATCTTTTCTGCATTGATTGATAAGATCATGTTCTTTTCCTTTGTTTTATTTATGTGATGGATGACATTGATTGCTTTTCTAATGTTGAACCATTATTGCTTACCTGATATGAAACCCACTTGATCATAATGTATTATATTTTTGATATGGTGTTGGAGTCAATTGGCTA
>NW_006922125.1:1650720-1655018 GCF_000298275.1 Orycteropus afer afer
CTGCTAGTTGGGGTTTAGTCCAAATCTGCATCCTTTCCTTCAAGGCTCAGGGGTCCAAGATTATCTTCTGTGTCTGTATTAATTGGTTTCCCTTTTCTTTGTTGAAGAGGGTCTGTGCAATCCTTCTGCCTAGTCCGCCATCTTTCCCCGTCTCCAGTATTTCAATGTTTTTAAATTGATTAAGGCTTGTTTTCTGGCCTAACATATGATCTATTATGAAGAATGTTCCAAGTGCACTGGAAAAGAATGTAAATTTTGCTATTGTTGGGTGAAATTCTCTGTAGGTGTCTATAATATCAAGTTGGTGGATTGTGTTGTATAGTTCTTCTGTATCTTAATTGAGTTTCTTTCTATTTATTCTGTCTTTCATTGAAAGTAGTATATTAAATTCTCCTACTATGACTGTGGAGTCATCTGTGTTTTCAGTTTTGTTAAAGTCTGATTTATGTATTTTGGGGCTCTTTCATTGGATCCACAGATATTTATCATAGTTATATCTTCTTGTTTGATTGATCCTTTAATCATTGCATGATGCCCTTCCTTCTCTCTTATGGTAGGTTATTTATTTATTTAAGTCATTTTTATCAGAAATTAATATTGCCATTCCTGCCTGTTTTTGGTGCCATTTCCTTGATATATCTTTTTCCAACCCTTAACTTTTTGTCTATTTTTGTCTTTGTCTCTAAGTTGCATCTCCTGTAAACAGTATATTGATAAGTTATGTTTTCTTATCCAGTTTGCAACTCTCCGTCTCCTGAGTGATGCATTTAATCCATTGACATTCAGTGTCATCATCAGCATGCATGAATTGGTGCCTGTCATTTTGTACTTTTTTTTTTTTTTTTCATTGTGTTCCTGGTTTCTTTGTTCCATATAATTTTCTATGCTGATCCCCTTTTGTTTATGTATTGTGTGGTCATTTCCTTCATTGCTGTTGTTTTAGCATATGCTAAATAGTTGTACTTTTCCTCTTATTTTATTGTGATGTGAAGGTTGATCATTTCTTTTTGAAATTACCCTGTGATTTATAATTTTCTCCCTGATTTAGAATAGTCATTCTATCTTGAAACTCTCTTGACTTCCTCACCATTTAGAAGTTCTATAACTACATATTTTTTTCCCTCTTTTTTTTTTTTTTTTTTGTAGATGTCCTCATTTACCACCTGATGTCTCTGGTTCTGTTTACAAACTTGTAAGATTATTTTACTTTGGATACTTCCATAACTGCGTTAGTTTCTGGGTTATGTCATCATGTGTATTAATGGTCAGTTGTTGTTTGGTATAATTGGTTCTCTCTCCAAATGACTCCTGTTAGTATCTCTTGTATGGTTGGCCTGGTTTTGACAAATGCCCTTAATTTCTGCTTATCTGAAAATCTCATAATTTCACCATCATATTTGAGGGACAGTTTTGCTGGGCATATAATTCATGGTTGGAATTTTTTTTTCTCTTTCAGGGTTTTATATATAGCATCCCATTGCCTTCTCACTTGCATGGTTTCTGGTGAAAAATCAAAGCTAATTATTATTGATTGCACTTTGTAGGTAACTGTTCATTTTTCCCATGCTACTTTCAGAATTCTTTCTTTGTCTTTGGTTTGTTGAGTTTGATGATTAAATGTTTTGGTGATTTTCTTTTGGGGTCTTTCTTGCTTAGCGTTGGTTGGATTTCCTGAATGGTTATATTCTCATCTTTCATCATACCAAGGATGTTTTCTTCCAATAAATCTTGGACAATTTTCTCAGTGGTTTTCTATTTCTCTTCCTGTTCTGGAATTACAATTACACATAGGCTATTCCTTTGGGTGGTATCCCACATGAATCTTATGCTTTTTTCATTTTGTTTTGATCTTTTCTCTGGTTGATCCCTTTCCAAAGAAGTATTCAGGTATTTGCCTTCAATCTCATTGATTTTATCTTCTATTGATTCAATACTGCTCTTTTGCCCTTTCAATGTACTATCTATTTCTGAATATTTCAAATTAATCTTCTGCATTTCTATCTGTAGATTTTGTATCATTTCTAGTTTTTCATTCATTTTGTCATTTTGTCCTTGTACTTTCTTCTAAACTTATTCTAGAGTGTTATCTTGTTTTCCTTAATTTTGTCAGTGCTTTCCTTGATCTCTCTCTCAATCCATTGAAAGAACCTAAACATAATTCTTTTGAATTCCTTATCAGAGAATTCCAATGCTCCTTCTTGCTCAGAGATGTGTTCTGGGTGTGTATCCTGCTCCCTCATTTCTACTGCTTTATTTTGCTTCTTTGGGTGGATTGGGATGGTCTGTTTTCTCTGATACATGGTGATTTTGTTGTATTTGCATTTAATTGGTGATTGTATGTTAGAGTGATTTCCCTAGATTTTTGTTTCCTTTTTTTTTTTTTTTTTTGATGTTTCTGGGTTAACAAGGTGTGTTCCTCTATTCCCTACTTGGAAGCACTCATGCATTCATCACGTCTCCTGGTAGGTGTAATAGAGAATGAGAGCAGAACAGATATCTGTTAACTGTTTGCAAAGAGAAGTTATGGGTAAATCAGTCTCTTATTGGTGGTCATGTATCATTGGCCAGTTGGTGCTGAAGGAAGTGGTGGTCCTCATTCAGTAAGTGGAGCTGCAGGAGGTGCAGGTTTGTTTGGGTTGTATGATCATGATTGCTGTATCCCACTGAGACAAAATTAGTGATCTAAAAACCATCAAAAAGTAAAAGCAAGAGGATAAAAAACACACCACACCCTGCATACACACATAAGAGCAATTTCCAAAGAGAGAAAAAAAGAACAAAAACAAAAGAGGAAAGACAATAAATGAGAGAAAATATTTAATGAATACTTGAAAAAGCCAAAAGAAAGATCCACAGAAAAAGAGAGGGAATAAAATCCCACAATATCTGGAGAGGAGGGGAATAAAGTAAATGTGTAGAGTAGAATAATGAAGAAAGCAATGGGAAAAATGCAAAAGACATACAATGCACGGGTAGAACCAAAAGATAGAAAAAAATAGGAACCAGGAAAAGGGAAGAGAGAAAAATTGGAAAAGTAGAATATGGGAAGGGAAGAAGAAAGAATAACAATAAAAAGTCTGGGGAAAAAACAAGAATATTTTTAAAACAGACAAAAACAAACTAAAAAAATAAAAAAACTCTGCGTGGCACAGGAACAGGGCACCCAAGCTCCATCAGAGCACCAGACTGGGATGGAATTCCTGCCATCACAAAATGTGGGTGAGGGTGAGGGATGCCACACTTCTTTCTGTTCACTAAGTTGGTGTGGGATATAAGAGTAACCAGTCGTCAGTGTGCAGTATGTCCTTGTGCTCCTTGGCAAGGGGAGCCTATTCTTAAGTCTTGGAATCTGAGAGAATGTTGCTGATTCAAATATCCAAAATGGTCAAACTACTTGTAAGCATTCAAAATAGCTGTGCCTTGTGGACACCCAAAATTCCAAAGCTCAGTTTGTCTCCTTTGCTGTTTCCCCTTCTATTCATCAGTCACCGATACAGTTCTCCATGAAGCCCCTGACTAGTAGGAATGATTTTAGGTTTATTTTTAGGTCCTAATGTCACTTGGAAATATTCAAACTGTGTATGCTATCAGGATTGCTGACAGTCCGCAGCTCTGTATGTCTCCTTTTTCAGTGTTTTCATACAGATTCTTCTACTAGTTGAAATTTAGTCCACTTCTGTATTCTTCCTTTCAAAGTTCATGGCTCCAGGATTATCTTCTGTATTTACGTTAATTGGTTCCTCTTTTCTTGGTTGAAGAGGATCTGTGTAGTTTGTCTGCGCATTCCACCATCTCACTGGAACCTCCATATATCATTGTTTTTAACTGATAGATAGTACGTCACAATGCAAGCATATTATACTTTAATAACATGTCATAATTTCCCTTTTTCAACATTAAAATTAATTCCCTAAGTAATGTATTTTGTTGTAGTTAATTGTGTACTTGCACAAGTATTCTATAGAATAAGCATACAGAAGTTTATCTGCTAAGAAGATATTTTTATTGGTGTGTCAGGGTGGTTTGGGCTTGAAATTAGAGAAAGCAGAAATCAAACTGACTTTTTCAGAAAAGAGGATGACTGACTAATATGACACATATTCCAGAGTGATTGACCTTTCTGTAGTTGGTTGAGCACCAAGTACTCAGGTTTTTTTTTTTTTTTTCCTATCTTGCTTGTTTCCCCCAAGAATTCAAATCCTCACAATTCTCCTTCTTGATGTATGGAAGCTATAGTCAACACTTAGGACAGTATGATTTCTGATTGATAATAAGGTCATGAAAATTTACTGTATTTG
>NW_006922125.1:1655118-1658085 GCF_000298275.1 Orycteropus afer afer
TTAGTAGAATTGCTCTCATTTAATCATGCATTCTTCATCCCTTAATTTGATGTTCATACCTTATGTGGTACAATGAATTGTTTTTTTAATGGTCTTTCTAATCATGGGCTTGTAATTGCCACAAAACAATCAGCTTGAACTACGCAAATTGAGTGACCTATAGTTTACTAAGGGGATCATCTCATTGGAATTGCAATATTTTGAAATTGACAAAGGGTAGGCTTATATTGTTCATTGCTTCTCATCATTCAGAAGAGAGCATGAACAAGGGATATCATTATTGGTGTCAGATGGACCTTGGCTAAAAGCATAGAATACCAGAAAAATATTTACCTGTGTTTTGTTGACTATACATAGGCATTTGACTGCATAAATCATAACAAATTATTTTTAGCATGGAAAAGAGTAAGAATTCCAGAAGACTTCATAGTACTGATGCAGAAACTGTACAAAGACAAAGAGGCAGTTGTTTGAACAGAATGAGGGGATATTGTGTTTTTTTAAAATCAGGAAAGTTGTGCATCTGGTTGGTGTCTTTTCACTATACTTATTCAGTCTGTATGCTGAGCAAATAATGTGAGAATCTGGACTGTATGAAAAATAACACAGTATTGAGATTAGAGGAAGACTCATTAGAAAACTACAATATATAGGTGACATAACCTTGCTTTCTGAAGGTGAAGAGCATTTGAAGTACTTATTGACCAAGGTCAAGTACAACAGCCTTTAGTAAGAATTATATCAACATAAAGATAACAAAAATCTTCACAACTGGGCCATTAAGCAACATCATGATAATTGAAAAAAAAAAAAGATTAAAGTTGTTAAGAAATTTCCTTTTACTTGTATCCACAAACAATGCCCATGGAAGTAGTCAATAAATCAAATGATGTGTTGCCTAGGGCAAATCTGCAACAAAAGATCTCTTTAAAGTGTTCAAACAAAAATGTCACTTTGAGTACTAAGGTACACCTGATCCAAGCCATGGTATTTTCAATCACCCTATACACATGTAAAAGCTGAAAAATGAATGAGGAAGACTGAGTAAAAATTGATGTCTTTGAGGTATAGTGTTGGTGAAGAATATTGAATCTTCCGTGGACTGCCAAAAGAATGAGAAAAACTAACTTGGAAAAAGAATATCGAGAATGCTGCTTAGAAGTGAGGATAATAAGACTTCATCTCACATGCTTTTGACATGTGATCCAGAGGAAGGTATCATGACTGGTAGAGTAGACAGTCAGTGAGAAAGAAAAAGATCATAAACAAGATGAATTTATATTGTGAGTATAACAATAGATGCAAATGTATAAGTGATTATGAGGATGGTGCAAGACCAAGCAGTGTTTCATTCTGCTGTATATAGGATCACTGTGAGTTGGAACCAACCCGAAGTTACCTAACACCAATAACAAGGCTTCCAAATGAACCAAACACAGAGGTTGAAGCGTACCTCATTCTCATCAAGAAGAACCTGTAGTGGAGTCTGTTCATTGTACCAACCACCTGGGCTCCTGGTTCTAAGAACCTCCTAGACCCAGAAGAAAGAGATAACACTGAAGACTACATGAGAAGTTGAGAGACAGTGGCAGTAACCTTGCATGGAATAGGGCAGCTACAATAAGCTTGCTGACTCCCAGTGCAAGAGCTGAGTACATTCAGGTAGGAAGCCTGTCAGCAGGGTTAAAACACTTTCCTGTGCATGGCAGAGGCCTGTATGCCTTGTGTAGAGAAGATTTCATGCCTCTCTCCTGGGCAGTGTGAGCTTTGACAGCATGGAGGATTTGGATCCCTGCAAGGCAAGCTAGCATGGTGGTAACTGCAAAAAGAGCTTAGAAGAGCTCAGGGCTAGAACAGAAAACTTGGGAGTTATGCAAGCCCCCTTGCAGCAAGGTGGTAACCAGAGGCAGTGGTGATGTGACCTCCTAATCTGACCTGAACCATGGCACACCTGTCCAGCAGCATAAGCATACCCATTGTCATCTAGTAGAATCATAGACATGGGTAATTAGGAAAATGGTAAGCCTTTCCCCCTTGATAATCTGTTGTTGTTGTTTGATGTTTGCTTTCAATAAATAATAATAATGGGTCTTATTTTGCCAACACTGTGTAAGTGTTTTGTGTGTTAGCTCAATCACAGATGAACTTACGACCCATAGAACAGTAGATGCCATTGTTTATATGTATCTCATTTCAAGCAGCCTGTGACTGCCTAGAAATTTGAAGCATAGCCTGTCTTCATGTGCAATGAAGACAGAGACACGTTCATGTGCCCTGAAAACAAATACTGAAAAGTATAAACTTCACATCAACCTGAGATCCTTTGTAAGAGATATTTTTGGTGACAAAGCAGAATCTTTGAAAATGATTCTTTAACACTGTGCAATTGGATGCATCTATGCTGGAGGTGAGCAATCACCTTAAGAGACATAAGATTATACTTACTAAAATTATGCAGCCCACTTCATTAACAAGTGTTAGGATATAATTTCAAACATATAAGTTATATCTATTTCAGTTACTTCTAGATTATGTGAGTAATCAAAATATGTTTATGTTTATACTAGTATATCCAATAATATGTCAGAGTTGTGATAAATTTAAAACATAGATGGTAATTGAGGTTTTGTTTCTTTTTTCCATTGAAGACTTTTAGAGTGTGCTTGTATCTTAGAGGGCATAGTAATAATGTCTATTGTTCTACACTATACAAGAGCCTTTGAATATTCAATAGAAGGAATAGAAAAACCTAATCCTATGAACAGTAAACAAAACTAGCATCTGTAACATTTGTTTAACAAACAGTATTTTGTTTACAAACATTTACATAGCTCAATGATTTATTTATTTTTACTTTTTTTTTTTTTAAAGTTGTTGTTGTTGTTGTTATGTGCCATCGAGTAGGACCTGACTCATACTGACCCCTCCTTGGGTTTATGAGGCAGTATCACTACAGAAATAGATTAC
>NW_006922125.1:1658270-1661484 GCF_000298275.1 Orycteropus afer afer
TTGCAAGGTGACATGAATGTAGAATAGAAGTAAAAATACACAAATTTGTAAAAATGATGTATTTTCTCTAATACTTAATGGAATGTTAATGGAAATATCAATTTTATGTTGTCTAAAATTCCAAAGAAACAAGTTGATATTGACACTAATAGCGAATAATTTGTTTTTGCACTATGAAAACAAAACAAAAACACCAAGTACCCTGAAATCAATTCTAACTCATAGTGACCCTATAGGATAAGTGGAACTAAGCGATAGAGTTTCCAAGTCGGTAAATCTTTTAGGACACAGACTGCCACTTCTTTCTCCCATGGAGTGGCTTGTGGGTTTACATCACTGACCTTATGGTTAGCAGCCAATTGTTTAACCATTGGTCTACCAGGGTTTCTTGTTTGTACGATGTTGTTGTTGTTGTTATGTGCCTTCGAGTGGGATCTGACTCATAGAGACACTTCCTTGGGTTTCTGAGGCAGTATCACTATGGAAGTAGATTACCTCATCTTCCTTCTGAGGAGTAGCTGGTGGGTTTCAACCACCAGCCTTCTAGTTAGCAGACAAGTGCCTTAGGCATTACACTACCAGAGCTCCCTTTTTGTATGATAGATGGTGTAAATCATGGATATAAACTTGCTATGTAGAAAAAATTATTTTCAACATAACAAAATTTATCACTATTAGTTCATGAATTTTACATTAGAAGATTCTTTCCAAAAAATATCAATCCATCCATCAATAAAAGAGTACCCTGTACAACAAGAACTTCTCTACCAATTTTCTCTTTAACATCTATGATCAAATATTGTTACTTATATGAATACTGACTAAAACCTAAGACCTAGTAGCATATTGTAAGAATTCAATACCACTGTGAGAGAAAGATGAAGAAAAACAAATGAACAAAGAAAACTGGCTGTAGATGGATATTAATGCACTGACTTCCAGGGATGAAATTAATGTCTTCTCCGAAATCTGTACTAAAATGTTGATTTATTTGAATCTGAAAAATATCATACGTCACATAGAGTTGAAGATTGGAAAAAATAAACACATAAATAAATAAATAAAATATACGCTCCATTTATAATCTTCTTCAAATCAGCCCAGTGGTGTTTAGTAAGAAAGAATTTGAGAAGGCAGGTGTCTGTATGAAAATACATATTTTATGTGAAAACATGCACATTTGTCATCTGATAAAGGTCTGATTTAGAGCATTAGAACTATTTACTTTTAGACTAAGCAAAGATGAAGTCTGCTTTCAGATGTATAGCAAAGTTCATTCTTTATTATATGGTCAGTATTTCTCATGTCTAGGAGCTCTGGTGCCACAGTGCTTAAGGCACTTGACAGGTAACCAGAAGGCTGGAAGTTCAAACTCACCAGCCATTCCTCAGAAGGAAGATTAGGCAATCTACTTTCATAATGATACTGCCTCAGAAACCCAAGGAGGGGTCACTACGAGTCAGATCCAAGGCAATGGCAGTAATTTAGTTAGCTTCTCATGTCAAAGAATATTGGTTGAGATTTGTTAATAATTAGTTGTATGTTTGCATTAGTTTAGAATTACCTTCACACATTTGAGAATTCATAATATTTAGTAGGCTTCTATCCTCTAATTACATTGAAAATAAGGTGAGATATTATAAACTTGACTAGAAAAAGACTATTGTGTCATTTCTGCAAGAAATCTTACAAATTCTTTCAAGCAAAACTGGGTAAGTCTACAGTAAATAATGAGTTTCTTACCAGGTGGAGCTTGAATTGTTTTGAAGGCTTTGAGATACTTTATCATCTTCATTTTCAAACATCAAAGCAAGCCATATGGCTAGCAATTAATCATGCACTCACTTTTTGTTCTGTATTAAATATATTTTACAAACTTTTTAAAATTTAATTTAATTACAAATCATTCATATGTGAGTCCCTCATTAATTTATCATTTTAGAAAAGGAGGAGACAAAAGACAGGGAAAAATAAATAGTTTTCTTTTAAAATGACAACAGTACTTTTGATGCTAGATATTTTTGATTAAGAAAATAGTGCCCCAGAGATCATCTATTAGTTTGTTTTCCTCTGGTGGCTTGTGTGCTCCAATGAAGCTGGAAGCTACACCACTGGTATTTCATATACCAGTAGGGTCACTTATAGAAGACAGGTTTCAGTGGCACTTACAGATTGAAACAGAAAAGGAATGTGGAAATGATGATCTACTTCTGAAAAAATTGGCCACTGAAACCTTATGAATAGCTATGAAACATTCTCTGATACACTGCCCCAAGACGAGTCTCTTAGGTTGAAAGATAATCAAAATACAACTGGGGGATTCCTGTCCCTCAACACAGAGTCCATCTTAATGGCATGATGGAGTAACTCTTCAGGACTTTTATCTGCTGATGTGGCATCACTTAACATGAAAAGAAACAGCTGCAAACATCCATCAATATTTGAGGAGTGTTTGAAATATGAATCTAGGAAAATTGGGAGTGGTGAAATATGAAATGGAATATATAAAGATCAGTGTCCTAGGTATTTGTGAGCTGAAATGGGCTGGTATTGCCCATTTTAAATTAGACAATTATGTGATCTACTGCACCGGGGAGGGGGGGAATGAAGAGTATGGTGTCACATTCATCATCCAAAAAACATTTCAAAATCTACCCTGAAGTGATAGGATAATATCCATGTGCCTACAAAGAAAACCAGTCAATAAGAATATAATTCAAATATAAATTTGGCACCAACCATTAATGCCAAAGAGGAAGAAATTGGAGATTTTCAACTTCTGATGTCTGAAATTAGTTAAATGTGAAATCAAGATTTATTGCTAATTAGTAGTGATTGGAGTGCAAAAGTTGGAAACAAAGAAGAAGGATCAGCAGTTGGAAAATAGGTCCTCAGTGATAAAAATTACACCAGAGATTGTATGCCAGAATTTTGTAAGAACAATGGCTTAGTTACTGCAATTACCTTTTAGCAACAATTTGAGTGGGGAATATATGTGATTCCACCACATGGAATACACAAAAATCGATTTGATTACTTCTGTGGAAAGAGACTATGAAGAAGCTCCATCTTGTTAGTTAGAACAAGGCCACTGGCCAGCTGTGGAATAGACCATCAATTGTTCATACACAAGTTCAAGTTGAAGCTGAAGAACATTAAAACAATTACATGAGAGACAAAATATAATCTTGAGTATATAGGACTTGAATTTAGA
>NW_006922125.1:1662444-1678271 GCF_000298275.1 Orycteropus afer afer
AAAAAAAAAAAAAAAAAACTACAAATGACATTGTGAAGAATGAGAATTCCAGAACACTTAATTGTGCTCATGTAGAAACTACACAAAGATGAAGAGACACTCATTCAAACAAAACAAGTGGATACTGCACAATTTTAAATAAGTAAAGATGTGCACCATGGTTGTATCCATTCAACACACTAATTCAATCTGTATATTAAACAAATAATCTGAGAAGCTGATCTATGTGAAGAAGAATTTGGTTTCAGGATTGGAAAAAATCTCATTCATATCCTGTGATATGTGGGTGACACAATTTTGTTTGCTGAAAGTAAAGAGCACTTGAAGTAGTACTTAGTACTGAAAATCAAGCATAGAGCCTTCAGTGTGGATTACAACTCAACACAAAGGAAATAAGAATCCTTACAACTGGACCAATAAGCAACATCATGATGAATGGAGAAAATACTGAAGTTGTCAAATATAGCATTTCAGTTGGATCCAAAATCAACACCCATGGAATCCTCAGTTAAGGATTGAAATGTTGTATTACCTTGGATTGATATGCTACAAAACACCTCTTTAAAATATTCAAAAGCAAAGATGTTACTATAATGACTAAAGCGTATCAAACCCTGGCCCTGGTATTTTCAATCACCTCTTATGTGTGTTAAACCCAGACAATGAATAAGGAGAACCAAAGAGGAATTGATGCCTTTGCATTATAGTGTTAAGTAATAATATTGAATGTACTGTGGATTGCCAGAACAAAGACAACTGTCTTGGAAGAAGTGCAGCTAGAATGCTTCTGAGAAGTGAGAATAGCAATTTTCTATCTCACATACTTTGTAAATGTTATATATAAGGATGACCTGTCATTGGAAAAGGACATTATGCTTGGAAAAATGGAGGATCTGTTAAAATGATGAAGACATGCCATTATATGGATTGACCCAGTCACTGCAACAATGGGCTCAAGCAGTGCAAAAATTATGAGGATGCAGAAGGACTGGGTACTGTTTTGTTCTGTTCTACATTAGGTTGCTATAAGTCAGAATAACCTCAATGGCACATAAAGGCAATAAAAATTAACACTTTCATCTGAAACTGTGAAAAGTATGTATAACATTTCACTTAATATTTTATGTATCAAATAATAGAGAACATACAAAAAAAAGGGAACACTTACATTGAAGTTTATTCCCATTCATGGCAACCACATATGTACCAGAGTGGAATTTTGCTCTATAGGGTTTTCAGTATACGACTTATCTGCCCGTTTGTTTTACTGTCATAGGTTATGTGTTGCTGCGAGGCTGGAGGCTATGCTAGTGGTATTTCAAATACCACCAGGGTCCCCCATGGTAGATGCACAGGATTCAGAGGAGCTTCCATACAAAGACAGACTTGGAAGAAGGAAGGCATCATCCACTTCTCAAAGAACTGGTCAGGGAAAACCTTATGAAAATCAGTGAAACACTGATATATTACTGGAAAACTTTATGAATAGCCCTGAAACACTGTCCAAAATATTGCTGGAAGATGAGACTATCTGGTCCAAAGACACTCAAAATATGATTAGGGAAGAGCTGCCTCCTCAGTGTAGAGTAGACCTTAAATATGGATGGAATAAAGATTTGCTAATGTGGAACAAGTCAAAATGAGAAGAAACAGCTGCAAACATCCATTAATAATTGGAACATAGAATGTATGAAGTATGAATCTAAGAAAATTGGAAGTTGTCAAAAATGAAATGGAACACATAAAAATAGATATCCCAGGCATTAGTGAGCTAAAAAGGACAAATTTTGGCCATTTTGAATCAGACAACCATATGACGTACTATGCCAGGAATGATAAATTGAAGAGGAGTAGTGTGGCATTCATCATCACAAAAATTGTTCCAGATCTATTAGTGGTAGGGTAACATCCACACACCTACAAGGAAAAGCAGTTAATAGTACTATTACTCAAATTTATCCATCAATCACTAAAGCCAAAGATGAGGAAACTGAAGAATTTTACCAACTTCTGCAGTCTGAAATTGACCAAACATGCAATCAAGATGTATTGATTGTTACTGGTGATTGGAATATGAAAGTTGAAAACAAAAAAGAATCACTGGTAGTTGGAAAATATGATCTTGATGATAGAAATGACACTGGAGATTGCATGATAAAATTTTGCAAGACCAACAACTTATTCATTGCAAATACCTGTTTTCATCAACATAAATGGTGGCTATACACATGGACCTTGCCAGATGGAGTACACATTAATCAGATCAACTACCTGTGCAAAGAAGTGAAGGAGAGAGAAGCTCAATATCTTCAACAAAACAAGGCCAGGAGCTGACTGTGAAACAGACTATCAATTCCTTATATGCAAGACCAAGTTGAAACTGAAGACAGTTATAAAAAATCAATGAGAGCCAAAACATGGCCTTGATTATATTCCTCCTGAATTTAGAGACCATCTAAATAATAGATTTGATTCAGTGAATGCCATTGACCAAAAACCAAAGGAATTGTGGATGACACCAAGAACATCACACATGAAGGAAGCAAAAGGTCATTAAAAAGGCAGGAAAGGAAGAAAAGACCAAAATAGATGTCAGAAGAGACTCTGCAACTTACTTTTGAATGGAGAGTAGGTAAAGCAAAAGGAAGAAATGACAATACAAAAGAGCTGAACAGAAGATGTCAAAGAGCAGATCGAGAATACAAAGTCAAATATTAGAATGAAATGTGCAAAGACCTGGAGTTAGAAATCCAAAAAGGAAGAACATGCTTGGAATTTCTCAAGCAGAAGGAATGGAAGAAAAAATTCAAGCTTCGAGTTGCAATATTGACACCTTCTATGGGCAAAATATTGAGTGATACAGGAAACATCACGAGAAGATGGAAGGAATACACAGTTACTGTACCAAAAAGAATTGGTCAATGTTCATCCATTTCAGGAAGTGACATATGATCAACAAGTAATGGTATTGAAGGAAGGTGAAGCTGCATTGAAGGAATTGGCAAAAAGCAAGTGTCCAGGAAGTGACAGAATACCCACTGAAATGTTTCAACAAACGGATGATGTGCTGGAGGCACTCACTTGTCTAAAAGAAGGAATTTAGTATAGCTACTTGGTCAGTAGACTAGAAGATATCCATATTTGTATGCAGTCCAAAGAAAAGGGATACCACAGAATTTGGAAATTATTGAACAATATCATTAATATTACACACAAGTAAAATATTGCTGAAGATAATTTAAAAACGGTTGCAGACAGACAACTTCCAGAAATATAAGCTGGATTCAGAAGAGGATGTGGAATGAGGGATATCATTGTTGATGTCAGACGGATCTTGGCTGAAAGCAAATACTACCTGAAATATGTTTACTTGTATTTTATTGACTATGAAAAAGCATTTGATAGTGTGGATCATAACAAATTATGGATAACCTTGAGAAGAATGAGAATTCCAGAACACTCAATTGTGCTTGTGAGGACCTTTTACATAGATAAGGAGCCTATCATTCAAGCAGAACAAGTAAATACCACATGGTTTAAAATCAAGAAGGAGTGTGTCAGGGTTGTATTCTTTCACCATCCTCATTCAATTGGTATGCTGAGCAAATTTTCCAAGAATCTGGACTATATGAAGAAGAGTGTGGCCTCAAGATTGGAGGAAGACTCATCAACAACCTTTGATATGCAGACAATACAACTTTGCTTGCTGACAGTTAAGACGACTTGAAGCACTTACTGATGAAGATTAAAGACTACAGTCTGCAGTATGGATTATAACTCAACTTAAAGAAAATGGAAATCCACACAGCTGAACAAATAAGCAGACTCATGATCAATGGAGAAAAGAGTGAAGTTGTCAAAGATTTCATATTACTTGATTTCACTATCAACACCAGTGGAAGCATCAGTGAAGAAATCAGATATCATTTGACACTGGGCAAATCTACCACAAAAGACCTCCTTGAAGGACTGAAGAGCAAAGATGTCTCTTTGAAGACTAAGGTATGCTAACCCCACTCACATGCATGTGAAAGCTGGAAAATGAATAAGGAAGAATGAAGAAGAGTTGATGTTTTTGAGTTGTGGTCTTGGTGAAGGATACTGAAAGTACCATGGACTGCCAGAAAAATTAACAGTTCTGTTCTGGAAGAAATGCAGTCAGAATGCTCCTTGGAAGTGAGAATGGCCAGACTTCATCTCACCTACTTTGATCATATTGTCATAAGGGACCATTCCCTGAAGAAGGTTTCCATACTCTGGATAGTGGAGGTCCAATGAAAAAAGGGAAAGACCCTCTAAGAGATGGATTAATACAGTGGCTGCAATGATGGCCTCAGGTATAGCAAGGATTATAAGCCTGGCACAGGACTCGGGAGTGCTTCACTTTGTTGTACACAGGGTTGCCATGACTTGGAGCCAACACCTAACAACAATAGTTTTCAGCAGTTAATTTTCTGGTAGTCGATTAGCAGGCCTTTTCCCCAAAGTACCTGTGTGTGGACTCAAATATCTAACCATTTCTTTAGCAGTTGAGTGTATCAATCATTTTTACCACCCAGGGACCTCAAGTAGACTATTTCATATTGCTATTTGAAATCACTTGGAAAACTATTCTAAAACTAAGAATGATAAAGACTTTGTGATTTAACTTTAATTTTCTTAATATAGCTTATGTAATTAATATGTGTTTATAATAATATAAAAAGCCTACAAGTAACTGGTAGCTAAATAGTCAGCTATTGCGATTTGTTAACTGTTGTTGTTGCTGTTGTTGTTGTGTGCCATCGAGTCGGCCCCAACTCATAGCGACCCCTCCTTGGGTTGCCGAGGCAGTGTCACTACAGAAGTAAATTGCCCAACCTTCTTTCTGCGGAGTGACTGGTGGGTTTGAACTGCCAGCCTTCTGGTTAGCAGTCAAGTGCCTTAGGCACTATGCTATCAGAGACTGCAAAATAAGCATTTTCATGAATTTCTTATTCTTTACTTGTTTGGCCAATTTTAGATTTTTTTCTTTTTTAGATATTTTACATATTACTCCATAATTAGGTAACTGGATATTTTAATGGAAAAAGAATGTTCTTTTATATAATCTATTTCAATAAATAGCATATTATGCAATAGTACAAGACTAGTCTGTTTATTGAAGCATATTGTATTTTGAATTGCTTGAATAATTAATGTTTTTTCAAATAAATATATATAAGTGATTAAAATTTGAATGATAGTTGAAATTTCACACTTGCTACTCCAATAGAACTTATAAAATATGTTGCTGATTTTATTTAGTACAAATATTTTAGTAATTATAAATTATTAGAAATATTTATAGTAGCAAGAGGCACTTATATTTATAATAGCATTTTAACTACATTTCCCTTTACTATTATTGTAATAGATTGAGATGGGATACTCATTAAATTTTTGATAACATTTTCTTTACAATTTCTGAATTTCATTTTCCTTTCTGGAGTTCACTGCCCTGAAATATTGAAGATAAAGCTACTATTTGCCCTAGTACTTTACATCTTTTCAGTATATAGATTTAATTGAAATTCACTTTTTTTTGACCAAAAAAAAAAAGTCCTTCTCCATCTAGTCAATTCTGACTCATTGTAACAACATGTGTTTTAAAAAAAGAACTGTACTTGACAGGATTTTCAGTGGATAATTTTTTGGAAGTAAACTTCTAGACCTTTCTTGTCTCTAGGCAGAAATGAACTGCTAACCTTTTGATTAGCAGCCAAGTGAGTTAATAATTTGTCTCAACCAGGAACTCTTTCTTATGGATAAACCAAAACCAAGCTCACTGCCATTGAGTCGACTCAACTCATAGCAACCCCTCCTTGGGGTTCCAAAGTGATATCTCTATGGAAGTAGATTGCTCAATCTTTCTTCAGAGGAGTGACTGGTGGGTTTGAACCACCAGCCTTCTGGTTAGCAGTCAAATGCCGTAGGCACTACACCACCAGATGTTGTTGTTGTTGTTGTTATGTGCCGTTGAGTCGGCCCCGACTCATAGTGACCCCTCCTTGGGTTTCTGAGGCAGTATCACTACAGAAGTAGGATTGCCCAACCTTCCTTCTGAGGAGTGGCTGGTGGGTTTGAACCGCCAGCCTTCTAGTTAGCAGTCAATTGTTTTAGCCACTATGCTACCAGAGCTCCTACACCACCAGATAGTGACTTTTAATTGGTTACTTTCTGTCCTGGTTACCTAGCACCTCTCTCACAAAAATATACCACAAATGGGAGGGCCTTAATAAATAGGAGTGTATTCTCTTACAGTTTGGAGGCTTTAAGTCCAACTTCAGAACACCAGGCTCTAGCGGCTAGGTGAAAACCCCTCAGCCTTGGGGTCCAGCTCTGCCTCCTGCTTTCAGCCCACTAGAGCTAGAGGCATCTCTTCACTCTGAGAGCTGCTGGCTGCTGAGGCTGAAAAATGCCAAGGTGGACAAGTAAAAAGGCAAAGTCCTGATATTACCAAACCACATAGCAGGCCATTAATTTAAGTCAATTGTAAGTTCCAAGGTTGGCAGAGCATGGCAGGCTGTTGAACAATGACAGAGCTACATGCAGGGTCCAAGTGTGCCATAAGCTAGAAACTATCCCCAAGGCTCCTCCTTATATACAGGAAGCAGACCACATCCCAAAGCCAGCTATTCAGCTGCTTATGGTAGATCCCATCATGAAGTTGATTGCCAGACTCATTATGGGGAATAATTACCACCAGCTGCCCAGCCACTCAACCAGGCCCAAACAAGTTGACACACAAATTTAACTACACACTTCTAAAACAAATGAGACACCTTATTATGGGGTAGAGGTGAAGGGAGGTAAAAGGGGAAGAGGGATCTCACAAGTATTGTCTGCTAGGAAACTACAGACAAGGACAGACTGTGAAGCCAAATCTGTTTCATAACTCTGCCAAATGAATGTTCTCTCCCTTAATATATAGTGTCTTTTATGTACTTGATTCATTAATCTGTTTGAATTGCACTGCTTAAATCAAAGAAGTATCATTTCCAAATTACTTCTTTTTGTTACTCTATGAAATACATTTTCCATTCCTGAAGTGCTGAAATAAAGCATTTTCTATAGTTCCATCTATTGTATACTTCAAGAAGTTCTGGTGGCATCGTGTCTAAGGCATTTGATTGCTCACCAGAAGGTTGGTGGTTCAAATCTATCAGCCACTCCACATAAGGAAGACTGGGCAATTTACTTCTGTAAAGTTTTGCTCCTCAGAAACCCAAAGGGGATAACTTTATTGGAATCAACTTGATGGCAGTGAGTTTTTTTTTTTTTTTTATGCTTCATATTAATGATCAGTCTAAATGCAATAGTTTTCAATTTTTAAACTATAAAAATTCTGAATTCTAAACTCTAATGAGAAAATACAGTATTAATATAGATTTTCAATCTGATATTAAAATTATCATAGAAGAAATGAAGTGTAGAATACTGACATCTCAAAATATTTTCATATTTTCTTTTTTGATGGTTAATATGAGATGATATTTTATTGATACAAATGTCACAGACTACTTTGATAGCAACTTAAGTCACTATGAATCATAACATTTGCTCTCAGCATTTTCACCATTTTAATAAATGTTGTTGTCTCTTTTAATTAATAGACAAGTTGACCAGTTCTTGCATTATACCTGCATGATTCTACATGTCTTTTCTATTTCAATGGATTTGTATTTAAAAATCGAAGGAGTAAGGAAGGTATCCTAAGGCAAGAATAGAGAAAGATGAAAAAACAGGAAGTTGGAAGAATAAGAGATAAACTGACAACTTTCTTACAGTTCTAATTTTCTTACTCTGCATTTATGCATAGTTTATTAAACTCCAGTGAAGCTTGAACAAGCACTAAGTACTTAAACTTAAGTGTTACTTTTAATGGAAACAATAGAGACTTCAATTACATAGTACTTTTATAAGATCAGTGACATCTCTGAAATTGTTCAAAAATAAAAATAACGAATCATAGATAATAATTTTCATGAGTCAATTAACTGTGATGATAAATTCCAGCTTTTACAGTACAATTAAAGTTTCTATTTAACAGATTAGAATTCTTTTTCATTTTTAAATTAGCAAAATTACCTCAAAAGCAAAAGTCATCATAGAGACCACTTAATTCAGCATACTAATGAAAAGCAAGTATTATAAATTATAAAATACGTGCTTAAAACTTTAGAAGTATAAATACTGCTCTAGGTGCAGTTAATTCTTTTAAAATAATTACTAAAATAATTCATGCTACAACAATTAATATTTAATCCATATAGCGTCCTATCACTTGATTTAAATTAGACTTAAATTATAATAATAAAAGTATAAATGAATGTATGTTCATACATCAAAAATATAACTATTTCTAATACTGAATGATAAAATTTTAGGGTGATACCTTTGTTAGCAAAATATATAAAAGAACATAATTAAATTCCAATTAAGCATACAATGGGTTTCAAACATTATCATCCTAATATTCTTATGAAGATTTGTACGTTTGTATTTTTTTAACTCCATTACAAAAATGATTTCTGTTCTCAGAGAAGAATATATAGCTTTACATTTTCCTAAATTACTTTATCAGGATGACAGAATGATTATTGATTCCTGAACTCTTCTTTGATAATAACTTTCACTTTATGTGTCAAACATAAATTATTCTTGAAAACTGAGTGTTCTAGAAGTATCTTAACTTTTCTGATTGATTTTCTCTACCTAATTCACTTCAATTTCCCTTCATTTATTCCTCATAATTACTTCTCTGTCTTCTTCCTTCTCTACCTTGGAAGACCATTTGAGAGTGACACTTGGAATAAGTTGGAAGAGACTTGAAGCTAACTGGTTTTATGGTGTATAAAGTCATTCCAAGTTTGGATTTTTCCTACTGTTAGAACAGAGGCATGTATTTATTGAGCTTTTTAATAGTGTGCTTTCTTGGGCTACTTAGCTCTATGAATGTAAGAGTCAAATCCAATAATATTATCAAATTTTTGTTTTTGAGAAGGTTTGAAATTGTTAATGATTTTCTAATCAAGAAAAACAAGACTCAGAATATTCTTAGGAGAGAGTGGTAACTAAACTACACTGGTCAGGACTCTGTCAGTAACAAAGACAGTTTACATTTTATGCAGGAAAGTTTGATAAATATGAATGCATAATATTAAAATTTATATAAAAGTGAAAGTATTTTTAACAATTTTAAAAGATAAGACACTGACTGATAGAAGTCATTTACAACATTCATAACAGGAAAAAAAGTAGTAGTTAGAATATATAAAAGTTTCAGCAAACCAATAAGATTTTTAAAAATCCTACTAAAAAATTTTAAAAGAATATGGGCAGGTAGTTAATAGAAGAGAAAATAAAGATGCATAATAAAGATAAGACTATTTTACATACATCTGATTGACGAAAAGCTTACATTCTAACAATGTTCAGAACTGACAAATATATGAGTCAGAAATAACATATGTCTGTGATGGAAGTTTAAACTTAGAATATTTTTAAAGAATAATATAGCGATATTTGTTAAAGTTTAAAATGTGTATCCCTAAAGACTGTGGATACAGCTAATAGTTGTTTGGAGAAAAAAAAATAGTGCTCCTCTCATTCAATTCTCTTTTTCTGAGCATATAATCCAAGTGTATCATATATTCTTGCTCTCCTTTTATTAAGGTGGGCCATGTGATGTGTTCTAGCCAGTGAGTTGTGAGTAGAAATGTATTATATTATTTTATTTCAAGTTATTTAATTGCTCATTTGAAAATCTAGTGCTTTCTTTTCCTACCCTGTGGACAAAAAGCTTCATATCTCAGCTCTAAGATTCTACTCCAGAGATACCTTAGAACATTATCAGTCATGTGGAGGCTGGTGCCTGGTAGAATTTTCTGAAACCATGTGGCCTTCGAATAAATATGTGCTTTTCTAAGACAACAAGGTTTGGGACTGGCTACTGTAAACATGCACAATCCTAATTAATACAGTGATTCTACTCTTTGCGAAACCGTTTCACATATGTAAAAGCAAAACAGACAGTGATGCCCATGTAATAATTTTTATAATTCCAAATAGGCTAATATACTTAAAGTGCATATTGGAAAACAATGTAATAATTAAGTGAACTATCTGTTTTCCCAGGATTAAGAAAGTAAATTAGTTTATTGAATGATTGGACCCATGAGAATACAGGCTAGAAAATGACTTATGTTTATTTACTCTATTCACATATTTCACACATGAAGTAGTCATCCCCTCTATTTGAGGTGTCACATAGCTTTTCATTTTTTCTCAGCCAAAATATTGGTTTTCTTTTTAGAAATTCAGCACAGCCTAATAAAAAAACTTCAAACTGATCAATGAAATCAGGAAAGTATTTTTGTTTTCATTCATTGTGGATCATCCCACAAAGCTATTTAATGGAGTTTTCTTCCCTGGGAAACTGTCATTCCTGATACGACCTTGGAGCTGAAACTTACCTAATAAATCTGGATACAGTATGGCAGCTAGGTCAATTCTCATCGGACATCAACTTATTCCTGTGGCCATAGAATCCATTCTGACTCGTAGCAATCATATAGAGCAGAGTAGAACTTCCACATAGGGTTTCCAAGGCTGAGATCATGAAAGATATTGAAAATCAGCTCTTTCTCCCAAGGAGTTGCTTGTGGGTTTGAGCCAGAGAAGTTTTAGTTAGCAGATAAATGCTTCATCATTTTATCACTGGGGCTATGAGTCAGAATTGACTGTAAGGCACACAACAACAAAAATATATACTTAGACTATATTCTTAACTTTGTATTTATTTGGACTCATTAATCTCTCTGTATATCCTGGGTCCTAAATACATATAAGTTGTTGTTATTTGCCGTCGAGTCGGCCCCGACTCATAGCGACCCCTCCTTGGGTTTCCGAGGCAGTATCACTACGGAAGTAGGATTGCCCAACCTTCCTTCCGGGGAGTGGCTGGTGGGTTTGAACCGCCAGCCTTCTGGTCAGCAGTCAAGTGCCTTAGGCACTATGCTACCAGAGCTCAGTGGCTAAAGCGCTTGACTGCTAACCAGAAGGCTGGCGGTTCAAACCCACCAGCCACTCCTCGGAAGGAAGGTTGGGCAATCCTACTTCCGTAGTGATACTGCCTCGGAAACCCAAGGAGGGGTCGCTATGAGTCGGGGCCGACTCCACGGCACACAACAACAACAACAACAACAAATACATATAAGAGTTCAATAAATAGGAAAGGTAGGGTAACAGATGTTTTCCTTACAGCTTACAATAAAATAAAGTGCTAATGAATAAAAGACCAATAACAAAATGGTAAAGGCAGAAATAATTTGAAACACATATTAGAGTTGTGATATATGAGAAAAATTCATTCAAAAAATAGTAATTTACTACATTCAATAACAAAACATACAAATGACAAAAAGAATAATAGAAAAAGGACAAATTACATTCACAGAAAAGGTAACAGAGGGTTAAAATTTGAAATATATGAAGACATATTTTTATATTAAAGAGGAAAAAATCAAGAAGTAATTTTGGATACATGGCTGATTATTGTTGGTAGCTGGCTTTAGAGAGGTGGCTGACCATGAAGACTGGTAAAAAAAAAAAAAAAAAAATTATGGATTTCAACTGTATTTATTGTTTATTATCTAAAATAAATGAAGCAAACAAATATTTACATACTTTCATTGTGGAAAGTAAACAAGGTCATATCCATAATATCATCTCATATAATGTATATATATACATTTTAAAAGTTGTAAGAATATGTTCTTCCAAGTCTATCTTAGTCTGGAAGCTCTGCTGAAACTTGTCCACCATGGGTGACCCTGAAAGTATTTGAAATGCCAATGGCATAGCCTCAAAGCAACATACAAGCTACCACAGTACGACAAACTGACAGAAGAGTAGTGGACACCAATAAAGAAAGAAGAAGAATACAGTGAAGTGGCAATAGTGATATACACAATTGCTTTGAGAACTATAACTCTGGTTTATTAAAGATATTATCAGAATGTTGAAGGAAATGAAGCACTACAAAAATGAAGTGGTGATTCAAGTCTGAGAATGTAGTATCAGGAGAAAGCCCATGAGGAGATAGTGTGTTTGTTCTCAATCACCAGTTAGAGGGATTGGTTTTTGAGAGCATAGTGATACATAGGCAAAAAGGACACAACTGTAGATACTAGACCCAGAAGAGATAAGTCCATTTGTTTTATAGAGATAAGGTGAAAAAGCAACATTTGTAAATCTCCTCTCCTTATTCAGAACATAACCAAAAAACCCAATCGCTTTGCTTTTCAATTCACAGTGAATGTTTTGGTTATTTCTCATGCTGCTTTAACAGAAAATACCACAAATAGGATGGCTTTAACACACAGGAGTTTATTCTCTTACGGTTTTGGAGCCTGGAAGTCTGAGTTCAAAGTGACAGGCTCTAGGCGCTGGGTGAAAGCCCCTCAACCTTGAGCTTCAGCTTCGCTTCTTGCTCCCCACCCACTGAAGCTGAAGACATCTCTTCACTCAGGCAGCTGTTGAGGCTAACAAACCCAAGGTTGACAAGTAAAAAGGCACAGTCCTGATATTACCAAACCACATGGCACACCATTGATTCAAGTCCATTAAGAGCCCCAAGATCAACAGACAGTATGTCAGGCTGCTGAACAATGACTCAGCTACATACAGTGTTCAAGTGTGCTGAAAGCTGGAGACCATCCTCAAAGTTTCTTCTTATATATAAGAAGCAGCCTGGGTTCCTAAAGCAGCTACTCAGCTGCTCCAGTAGACTCCACCATGAAATTAATTACTTATCTCACCATGGGAAATAACTACATCCAGCCACCTATCCAATCAAAACCAGTCCCAGCCAAGTTGACACATAACCTTAACTACCACAGTGACCTTGTACAGCAGAGTAGAAATGCCCCATAGTGTTCCCAAGGCTGTGAATCTTTACATAAGCAGACTGCTAGATCTCCTTGCCATGGAGCAGTTGTGAATTCAAACCATTGACTTCTCAGTTAGGAGTTTAGCACTTAACCACTCTGCCACTAGGGCTTCTCATCAAAGTATACACATTCTTTCTTAGCTTCATTTTAAGAATGAAAGTTCATTCATACACTGCATATAGCTGAGTCGTTGTTCAGCGGCCTACCATATTGTCTGTTGATCTTGGGACTCTTAATGGACTTGAATCAATGGCCTGCCGTCTGGTTTGGTAACACTTTATTGTGGTTTAGGTGAAAGTTTACATAGCAACTTACTTTTACAGTCAACAATTTAGATACATTTTTTTAGGACATTGATCATAATCCTCTCAATATTACAATATTGTTTTCACATCCTGCCAGGGCTCCTTGTTTCCATTTGTCCTTCTTTCCTGCCCCTTCCTGTCTTTTAAACATTGTTCTTGGGCAATTTCTTGCCTTTGAATCTCATGTGATTGATTATCGTGAAGGGTATGTTCCTCATGGATACTGTTGCTTACTTTATAGGCCTGTTCATTATTTGGTTAAAAGGTGATCCCCAGAGGTGAGTTCAGTTCCAAGTGTGAAAGATGTCTAAGGACCATGATCTCAAGGGCTTCACCAGGCTCAACCACACTAGTAAGGGTCTTTTTTATAATTTTGAACCTTGTTTTACATTTACCTCCTGTTCTCTCCAGGACCTTCTATTGTGATCCAGAATAGAACAATCTAATCTTATCTGGGCACCATGTAGTTCTTCTGGTCTCGGACTAGCATAATCTGTGATTTGTCTGGTACATTAGTCCTTTGTACTAATTGTTTCATTAGGTCTTTAATTTTTCTTCACTCTCTTTTCTCTGTATAGAGAGAAACAAATAGTTCCTTCTTAGATGACTACTTTCAAGCTTTTAAGACATCGATTTCTACTCACCAAAGTACATTGTAGACCATTGTCAATGGGGAACTTATTATGACAATTTACCTACATGTCCCTGGAGATTATTGTTCTAAGCCCCTAAGCCCAATGACTCAGTCTCTCTAGGTGTTTGGTTATGGCTAAAAAGCTCTAATAACTTTGTCCCCATATGCTCTATTGTATGTAGGATATATTTGCAACACACAGAAATACATGTTTAGAAATATCTTCTGCCAAATCTATATATACTTTTTGATATACTCTCATTCACCATCCATAGCTATTCAGCTTGTATTTCTTGCTACATATCCACACATGATTATTCTGTGTTATTACTATTGTTGCAAGAGTGTGTTTATAATATTTATTATTGCTGCCTTTCATTCTTGTGAATCTTCCAATGTCTGCCTTTGCTAGTTAACGTTGTGCTCACTGCCCTCTATTGCATATTGGTTTTCCCTCCAAGTTAACACATGTCTGCTCTCTAACTAGTGATTTTTCCCTCCCTCCCTCTCCCATCCCTGGCAACAATCAAATAATTTTTTTTTATGAATGTAAATTTTTTCTTGACTTTTTACATTAGTAGGCTGAAAAAGATCATCATTAAAAAAAGAAAAAAAGAAGAAGCAAATGTATGAGCTCTTACTGATGTCATAAATAGTCTATTAAATACAGTTAAAATTCTCAAACAGTAGAAGATAAATGAGATGACTGGATATCTTAAAAATTAAACTTTTATCCTTATTAAAATATTACTCTGTTGTTATTGTTGTTGTTGTTATTTGCCGTTGAGTTGTACCCAACTCATAGCCACCACTCTTTGGGTTCCCAAGGCAGTATCACTAAGGAAGTAGATTGCCCCATTTTCCTTCCAAGGAGTGGCTGATGGGTTTGAACCTTCACTCAGCTTTCTGGTTAGCAGTAAAGTGCCTTAGATACTACGTTAAATATTAACCTTTTATCCTCATCAAAAGATTACTCTAGAGGAGTGAAAAGAGAACACACATGATGGAAAAACAACAACAAAAAATGCAATGGTTTATCTGACAAGGAATTAATATCTAAAATTTATAGAAAACTTCAAAACCCTCAACAAAAAAATAAGCAATCTGGTTAAAAAATGGGTGGAGGACACGAACATGTGCTTCAGCAAAAAGACATTCAGGCACCCAATAAACACATGAGGAAATGCTCACAATTATTAGCTGTTAGAGAGATGCAAAACAAAACTACAATGAGATACCATATGATCCAGATAATTGTAGTAATAAAAAAAAAAAAAAAAAACAGAAAATAACAAAATATTAGCAAGGGTATGGAGAGATGCCAACTCTTGCACCCTGGTGATGGGAATGTAAAATGGTACAATCACTACAGAAAATACTATGGTCCTTTCTTATAAAATGAGAAATAGAGATATCATTTGATCTAGTAATCCCTTTGCTAGATAAATATACTAGAAAAATAAGAGCAGTGACACAAATAGACATGTGGACAACCATGTTCAGCATATCACTGCTCACAATAGAAAAAAAAAGAGAAAACCTAAATGCCCATCAACAGATGAGTGGATAATCTATTGTGCATACACATAGTGGAATACTACACAACATTAAAGCATCACTACTTATTTTTGACTTAAGTAATTTTTACATTTCTGGTGATATCTCTGTGTACATGTTGTTAACGTTGTGTGCCATCAAGTCAATATCCATCTCATAGCAATACTATGAGACAGAGTAGAACTGCTGCATAGAGTTTCCTAGGATGTCATCTTTATGGGAACAGATTGTCAGGTCTTTTCTCCCCCAGGGTTTGGGGTGCGTTTGAAGAGCTGGCTTTATGGATAGCAGCTGAGCAATTGCACCAAGGTTGAGACATACATAAAGAGAATTTTTATCCTGGTTAAAAGGGATAAA
>NW_006922125.1:1678692-1694849 GCF_000298275.1 Orycteropus afer afer
AAAGAAATAGAAAATAAGTCTATTTCATTTTGTCCTAGGAATATTTTGTGGCTCTTTGCAATTTCAAGACCTTATGATGAAACTTACTTGCTAATCTTTATTTTTTATTTTAATTTTTAAAATGGCTTATATGTGGTAATATACACGGTAGAAAATCATTCTGTCATTTTTAATAGAGCTCTATTACTGGATCCATTTTACCTTCAGTGTATTGATATTACTAACCCATACCAAAAGTTTAATGAGTTAAATTATGTTAAGTTACTTTCTTTTCTTTTTATTTTCAGTTTATAATCCAGTAATCATATTTGAAAAATATTTTTGCATAAATTCTGGTTGAATTTCTTAGTTTTCTTTACAAAATCTAAGTCCAAAATGTTGACAAAAATACTCAGACTGGTTGAAGAAATGATGCCTGGTATATTATAACAAAGAAGATGATCCATTATGCCCACACACAAACACACAAGTTCCAAATATGTGTTGGTTCCCTTGCTCTTCCCACCATAAAATTCACCTAAATTAACCAAACCAAAACCAAACTCACTGCCATGGACTCAGATCTGACTCACAGAGACCCTTCCTTGGGTTTCTGAGGTGAAATCTCTACAGAAGTAGATTGTCCCATCTTTCTGAGGAGTGGCTGGTGGGTTTGAACCTCCAGCCTTCGGATCAGCAGTCAGATGCCTTAGGCACTACACCACCAGAGCTCCTACTAGGCCACCAGAGCTCCTATAGCAAAGTACAAAAATGATGCCGTCAAACTAGAACACATTCAACTAAGCAGCAAGTCAGCCTAAAAGAAACTCTTGAGTATATGAAAAACTAAAAGTAGCTTCAGCCAACCATATCACTTTTATCCTTCAAGGACAAATGCAGCATACCATTTCAATTGCGTGCAATAATCACAATCAAGATTACCCCAAGGGAACTGATTAAATCCAATGCTAAATCATATTTTAATACTTCTTCTTCTATCTTCAACCACTTAAGGGCAATTTTCCCCATTGAAAGTTATGTAAATATGTCAACAAGAGATGACATTTCATCAATTATAAAAACAGTAAATAGGGAAAGTTTGAAAGAAAGTGAGATGTTGTTACTTATTATGTGATCGGTTTACATTCTTCTTTTTTTTTTTTTTTTCTAAATTTCATGTGGGTTATCTAAGCAGTTAAGTTAGATAATTACAAATCATTATTCTCTCATTTTTAACATTTTTTTTTGTTTTTAAACTTTAACTTACTTCACATTTGTTGTTGTTGTTGTTGTGTGCCGTCGAGTCAGCCCTGACTCATAGCGACCCCTCCTTGGGTTTCCAAGGCAGTATCACTAGGGAAGTAGATTGCCCAACCTTCTTTCTGAGGAGTGGCTGGTGGGTTTGAACCACCAGCCTTCTGGTTAGCAGTCAAGTGCCTTAGGCACTATGCTACCAGAGCTCCCTTACTTCACATTTAAGAAGGGATAACACCATATTTTGATTCACTTTTTCAAATTATTAAATAGTACTCAGGATATCAATCCTTACTCATCCTGTGCAAGTACAGATTTTTTTAATTTCCTTTGAATAATTATATGTAGTGTATGCAAAGTAAACCAAAATTAAATCCTTTGTCAATGAGTCAAATTTCTTCTCAGAGTGTGACCATATAGGACAGACTAGAACTGGACCAAATGGTTTCCAAAGCTGAAAATCTTTATGGAAGCAGACTGCTGCATCTTTCTCCCACAGAGCACCTGGTGGTTTCCAATCACCAACATTTTGGTTATCACCTGAGCACTTACCCATTGAACCACCAAGGCTCTTGTGTGCAAGGTATATTTAAGTAATCAGTAATGTTATTACTTTTACCAATTAATTAGAATATTATGGTCATGTGGTAATAAGTATGATTTCCACAGAATGTAGACTAGAGTTACATTATACTTATAAAATACGTTAGGATTTACAAGTACTTTAGAATACGCATGAATAGAAGTAGATGACAACATTAACCACTGTATATGACAATTTGTCAGAATTACTAAGGTGATATTAAATTAGTGAAACAAAGTGATTTTTATTATTATATATTTTTAAAGCTTAATTATTCTAAATAAAATGATATCATTATACATGGAAAAAATATCACTTTGAAAAATTTCTCTAATTATGCTGAATTTCTCTTTGGTCACTTCACTCTATTATTTTGGTAAACAAATGGCACTCCATTTTATGTGAACTAAATTATAGTGTACACAATTAAAATTAATACATTATTCTTAGAAGAATTTGAAATATGTAAACATAATTTCACATATTATTGACTTTAATTAAAATGCGAAAACAAAATTTTAGAATTACAAATACATTTGTATATTTGTATTTAACTTCTGATATTTCTAAATTATATAGCAGACTAATTAAATTGCAATACTATAGTTTTATAATTAAATATAATAGCCAGGACAATATGCAAAATGTTCCAAAGTTTGGAAAGAAACTGGATAAGTGGCTTTGATAAGCATGTACTTTCACTAAAAAAATAATTGAGTTATGTTCATGAATTGTTGTTTGTAAACTGGTGTCTACAAAATATTTTTAAAAAGTTGGTAAATTGCTTTCTGTAACCTTTTAACTTGTTGTGATTTACTATATACCATTTATGGAGCTCTGGTAGCATAGTGGCTAAAGCACTTGACTGCTAACCAGAAGGCTGGCGGTTCAAACCCACCAGCCACTCCTCGGAAGGAAGGTTGAGCAATCCTACTTCCAAAGTGATACTGCCTCTGAAACCCAAGGAGGGGTCGCTATGAGTCGGGGCCGACTCGACGGCACATAACAGCAACAACAGAGGCATAGTTGGTAAGCCATTTGGCAGCTATCCAGAAGGTCAGTGCTTCAAAGGGAGAAAGATGATGCAATTCTGTAAAAATTTATAGCCTTGGAAATCCAATGGAGTCACTATGTGTATGAGTCGACTCAATGGCAGTGGGATTTTTTGGGGTTTTTTTTGTGTATTATTTAGAAAATAATTTCATCATCATTATATCTTGGTATAGTTGATGAACCCTTATAATAATACCTAGGAATTATTTGAAGATATACCCAAGGTAGTGTTTGACACAATATCATGCCAGGAAAGCACTGCTCTCTCTCTACCTCTAGGTGAAGCACCATTCTCTCACCTTATATAATCAAGATGCAATATTGAAAGATTCTATGGGCAAAATATTGAATGATGCAGGAAACATCAAAATAAAATAGAAGGAATATATAGAGTCACTGTACTAAAAAGAATTGGTGAATGTTCATCCACTTCAGGAGGTGACATATGATCAAGAACCAATGGTATTTAAGGAAATAGTTGAAGCTACACTGCAGGAATTGGCCAAAAACAAGACTCCAGGAACTGACAGACTATCCATTGAAATATTTCAACAAACAGATGCTGTGCTGGAGGCACTTAGGCCAAGAAATTTGGAAGGCAGTTACCTGGCCAACTGACTGGAAGAAATCGATTCTTGTACCCATTCCAAAGAGAAGTGATACAACAGAAAGTGGAAACTATCGAACAATATTACTAGTATCATATGAAAGTAAAATCTTGCTGAATTTAAAATTAATTGCAACAGTATATTGACAGGAAACTTCCAGAAATGCAAGCCGGAGTCAGAAGAGGATGTGGAATGAGAGATATCATTGCTGATGTCAGATGGATCTTGGCTCAAAGCAAAGAACACCAGAAAGATGTTTACTTGTGTTTTATTGACTATGCAAAAGTATTCAATTATGTGGATCATAACATATTATGGATAACATTGAGAAGAATGGGAATCCAAGAACACCTAATTGTGTTCATGAGGAACCTGTACAGGTCTGCTGCAAAAGACCTCTCTGAAATGCTGAAGAGCAAAGATGTATCTCTGAAGACTAAGGTGTGCCTAACCCAAGCCATGGTATTTTCAAAAGCCTCATATGCATGTGAAAGCTCTATAATGAATAGGGAAGACCAATGTGGAGTTGATGCCTATGGTAGTTAAGTTTGTTTGTCAACTTGGCTGGGCCTGGTTGAGTGGCTGGGCAGCTGGTGGTAGTTATTCCCCATGAGACTGGCAAGCAACTCCATGGTGGGATCTACCACAAGCAGCTGAGCAGCTGTCTTTGGGATGTGGTCTGCTTCCTGTATATAAGGAGAAGCCTTAGGAATAGTCTCTAGCTTATGGCATGCTTGGACCCTGCATGTAGCTGGGTCGCTGTTCAGCAGCCTGCCATGCTCTGCTGACATTGGGACTTTCAATGGACTTAAATTAATGGCCTGTCATGCAGTTTCGTAACATCAGGACTGTGTCATTTTATTTGTCGACCTTGGGCTTGTTAACCTCAGCAGCCAGTAGCTGCCTGAGTGAAGAGATGCCTCTAGCTTCAGTGGGCTGGGAGCAAGAGGCAAAGCTGAAGGCCAAAGTCGAGGAGTTTTCACCTAGCCCCTTTGGCCTGGCACTTTGAACTCGGACTTCTAGCCTCCTGAACTATAAAAGAATAAAACTCCTATTTGTTAAGGCCATCCCATTTGTGGTATGTTTTTTGTCAGAGAGGCCCTAGGTAACTAGAACAATGCTTTTGAGTTGTGGTGTTGATGAAGAAAACTGAAAGTACCACAGACTGCCATAAGAAATAACAAATCTGTTTTGGAAGAAGGGCAGGTGGAATGCTCCTTGGAAGCTAGAACGGTCAGACTTTGTCTTACTTACTGTAGACATTTTGTCAGAAGGGACCATTCTTAGAGAAGGATATCATGCTTTGTAAAGTGAAAGTTGAGTGAAAAAGGGTAAGACACTCAATGAGATGGATTGACTCAGTGGCTGCAATGATGGGCTCAGGTATAACAAAGATCATGAGGTTAATGCAAGACCGAGCAGTGTTTCATTCTCTTGGACATAGGGTCGCTATGTCTCAGAGCCAAATTGACTGCACCTAACAACAACAGCACATATAATCAGTTATATGCCATAATGTAATAATGTTTGCTTTGAAATATATTACAAAAATGTATCATCAAAATCTGATGTTTTCTTTATTTTATACTTAGATGTGACTTTGGCTAAAGGTCATTTCCTTGAGTGGGACAAATTTAATATTCTTTTCTTTAAAATTGCTGAGCATGAAATAGAATTCTAAGCCTCTATTGGCATTTCATAAAAACTACAAACAAGCTTTGTAGCATGACAAAATACTTTTCTATATAGAAGATCACCTTTGATCTTCCTCACCAACCTTTGCTATAATATTGCATAGAATTATGTAAAGAAGCTTAAAATGCCACCTGTCTTTTATCACATCATTGTATTATAGAAAGATGCAAAGTCCTCAAGGACCTTTAGAAAACTATGCAGACTCATTTTCTAAATGTTACATGGTATTCTCATTTTTACAAAATAACATCTCCTTTAGACTTTTAAAAATGATTATCCATTTATGGAACCATATATACAATATTTTAGCAATTATGCTTTCTCTGATGGTGTAATGCTTAAGGCACTTGTTGGCTAACCAGAAGGCTGATGTTTCAAACCCATCAGCCACTCCTCAGAAGGAAGGTTGGGCAATCTACTTCCGTAGTGATACTGCCTCGGAAACCCAAGGAGGGGTCACTATGAGGGATCCTACTCGACGGCACATAACAACAACAACATAGAATGAATGATAGCGGACTCTTCAATAAGTCAAATGTCTAATAATGACTGTATCAACATGAAAAAAGGCACATCCCCAGAGTCTACAAAATAAGTCTTTGGATTTATGTAAGCCATATTTAGAAATATAAGCAACTTTAGTAAGGATATGGAAGATATTTAAAGATTCATCTAAAATTCTGGTATGGTAAAAACTATCAATCAAAAGATTGTCAGAACTTAAGAAAGTATTATATCTCATAATTTATTAAAAAAAAAAATTGTAACAAGGTGACACATAATCTAGGGATATCTGTCACCTAAATCAGCACTGATTCTTCCTGTACTACTAAAGAAAATACTGTAATAGGATTTTTGAAATTTATTATCAGAATGCATAATTGAAGTTATTCAATTCTTGTTAAAAGTATAGACATAGGTTTAGAATTTTAATGATATCACTTGCCTAAAGGTATACGTTTGTCAATGTATTTCAGTATTTGTACATGCATCTATTTTCTCTGTTAAACATGTTTTGGAGACTTACCTCTTATAATCTAGCCCTATTTTTTTTCTTAAGTTAATATATATTTATGGCATATTATAAGATATTTTCTAGTAAAACAGTGTTTGTATTGTTTAATCGATCAGTTTGTTAACACAAATTATCCTTTATTTAGTCAAAAGTCACACAAATAAGTTAATTAACCCAAGCAGTAAATGTATATTTATGGCATTCAGTTTTAAATGGAAACTTGAAGCTTCCAGGAATTTTGTTGCTTACTGAATAGTTCTTTCTTCCATACACATCAAACCAATATATATTTGTTCTTCCATATCAAATATTTCTACAATTATCAAAAAAATTTCTACTTATATCAAACCAAAACTGAACCAACTACCATTGAGTTGACTCCTACTCACAGAGACCCCAATTGGGTTTCCAAGGCTGTAAATCTTTACAGAAGTAGATTGTCCTACCTTCTTCCAATGGAGTGGCTGGTGGGTTTGAACCACCAACTTTCTGGTTAGCCGTCAAATGCCTAGGCAATCCACTACCAGAGATCCTTTACTTGTATCAAGAAGCAATAATTTCTACATTTACTACTTTGCACCAGGAAAAACCGAAGTACATCACTGAGAATAATTTCATTTATGCATACAACTAACTATCATGCAATAAGGGGTTCGGCCATCATTGTTTACATTATTGGAAAACTGAAATATACAGCAATTCATAGATGTTAAAGTCATAAACTGGCTGGGATTTAAACCCAAAAAATCTATATTCCCACCATGTATATTCAATCATAACTCTTAAATTCCTTCAGTTTCCTATACAATGTGAGTCTTGCATTTAAACTCTATTAGTTTCTAGACATACATGATACATTTTTTTTTATTGTCTGTACTTAACGTTTCCTCATTTCTCCTTGTTTAAATGGAGATATTGATCTCCCAATGCAATTTTTCCCACCTACATTCCAAAGTTCAGCCTCTATCATCATCTTCAATGTCATCCTCCACTCACTATTCCTGTTCGTTCCTGATCAGTTCATTTATCCTTCACACCTTACTTTTTCCCATGAAAATTTAGACATTATGAAGTCTCTCAAGGCCTAATAGACAGAAGAATGCCACAATAACAAAATCCACAAAGAAAGATCTTCCTCCTGCTATCCCTCTCTCATCTTACCATTAAAGCTTAATTTTATGTAACAATTACAAGATTCATTTTCTTCATATTTATTTTCCATTTTCTCTGGAAGCCACTGCCCTACTCACTATGGACTGAAAATTGTTTAACTTAAGTCACTCATACACTGTTTAAATCATAAGAAAATTTATTTATTTATTTATTATCTGGCCATTTTGTAATATATGACTCTGTTATTAATGAATTCCTTTCAAAATATCACTTCATTTGCACTAATATTGACTCACTCTTCTGGCTTTTCAGCTTATTTTCTCAATATTCCTTCTCATTAAGCTCCTCTTTTTTCCTTCTATTTGTTAGTCTCCATGTTATCATTCCTCAGGGGTCACTCCTCATCTCCTTCTCTCACTTCTCTGACTATACTTTTTCTTAAGCAAATTCATCATATTCTATCTCTTTAAATATTAAGATATCTTGGTTTTTCTACATGGAATCATAGTTAAACATTTGCTGAAGCTATTTTTTTTTTCCACATATGGTCAATTACATCTTTTAAGGACAGTTTCCTAAATATTTCTTATTTGACCATTTGTCATTTCACTCATTATCTTCCTTTAAACATAGACCATATTCTATTCCATTTAGATTTAAAAAAACTACAGTATTTCCTAATTTGCTTCATTAATCAAATCCTATTTTTCTCCAATTCCTTCCACAAATTACTTATATAGTCATCTTCTATATCTTCAAGCTGATTATGGTCACTCCTCTGATTAAAATATTTCAATGAGACCTCATTACATTTAAAATTAACTCTGAATTCATTAGCATGACTGATAAGCATCTTTTGACCTCATTCTTGTGAGTTCTTTACCCATATCTCACAGTATTTTGCAAGTAATGAGCTAACATTAATGAACTGTCTCTAATATTCAAAAACCATCATTTCCAGTACAGTTAACCATTGTTTAATCATATCATTCCATCTGACAGGAGCATATTTTTCTATTTTTACATAATTCAAACTTGTATAATCAACATTTCTTTGGGAAGCCTTGCTCAAGTTTCCAAAGCTAGGTAGATGTTCTTAGAGCACTGTCACAGCATGTACTAATATGTTTTGTAATTTATCTTTTGTTTATCTCTCTAATCAACTATGTTGTAAATTTCATGAGGCTAGAACGATGTGTCATGTCATAGGATCAATGGTTGACAGCAGAGTTCCGATAAATATGGGTTCAATTACTTAGTAAATTATTAATAGTATATATTAGTTTACTCAAAAATCTAATTTATTTATTTATTTATTTTTTGATGCACCTTCCTTATACTGTAGATCTTGTTGCTGTTAGGTGTCATCAAGTTGTTTCTAACTCACAGCAACTTTATGTACAACAGAATGAAACATTGCCTGGTCCTGGGCCATGATAAAAATCCCTGCTATACCTGAGCCCATTGTTGTAGCTACTGTGTCAATCCATCTCATTTAGGGCCTCCCCCTTTTCTGTTGACCCTCCACTTGACCAAGCATGATATCCTTCTCCAGATAATGGTCCCTTCTGACAACCTGATCAGAGTAGTTGAGAAAAATTCTGGCCATTCTAGCGTTCAAGGAGCATTCCAGCTGCACTTCTTCCAGGACAGATTTGTTAGTCCTTTTAGTAGTCCAAGATACTCTCACTATTCTTCACCAACACCACAACTCAAAAGAATCAACTCTTCTTTCAGCTTCTTATTCATTGTTCATTCTCTGACATTCATAAGAGTTGATTGAAAGTATCATGTGTCAGGCATACCTTAGTCTTCAAGGATACATCTTTGCTCTTCAGCACTTAAAGAGTTTTTTTGCAGCACATTTGCCAAATGTAATATATCTTCTGATGTTTTTATTGCTACTTCCATTGGTATTGGTTGTAGAACCAAGTAATATGAAGCCTTTGACAACTTCAATCTTTTCTCCATTTATCCTGATGCTGTTTATTGGACCAGTTTTTAGGATTTTTGTTTTCTTTATATTAAGGTGCAATCAGTAGTGTAGAATGTAGTCATAAATTTCAACAGTAAGTGCTTCAAGTCATCTTCACTTTCAGCAAGTAAAGTTGTGTCATCTATGTAGCACAGGTAGTTAAGGAGCCTTCCTCAAGTCCTGACACCACATTGTTCTTCATATAGTCCACCTTCTCAGATTATTTGCTCAGCATACAGATTGAACAAGTTTGGTGAAAGGGTTGAACACTGATGCACTCCCTTATTGATTTTAAACCACACAGTATCCCCTTGTTTTGTTCAAATGACAGCTCCCTGGTCTATGGACAGGTTCCTCATGACTACAAATAAGTGTTCTGGAATTCCCTTCCTTCTCAGTGTTATTCATAATTTGTTATGATCCATACAACCAAATACACTTGCATAGTCAATAAAATGTAAGTGAACATCTTTCTGGTATTCTTTGCTTTGAGCCAAGATCCATCTGAGGTTACCTGTCTTATCCCTCATTCCATGTCCTCTTGTAAATCCAGTTTGCAGTTTGGGAATTTCTCTGTCAATATACTGCTGCATCTATTTTTGAGATTAGATTTTTGAGATTTTTTAATAAGATTTTACTTGCATGTGAAATTAATGATATTCAATAATTTCCACATTTTGTGGCATCACCTTTCTTTGGAATGGATATAAATATGGATCTCTTCCAGTTAGATGGCCAGGTAGCCGTCTTCAAAATCTCTTGATGTAGCTGAGTGCCTCCATCTCTTCATCATTTGTTGAAACATCTCAATGGGTATTTTATCAATTCCTGGAGTCTTGTTTTTCATGCATTACTTCAGTGCAGCCTTGAGTTTTTCCTTCAGTACCATTGGTTCTTGATAATATGCCACCTCCTGAAATGAATGATCATCTATCAGTTCTTTTTGGTATAGTGACTCTGTGTATTCCATCCATCTTCTTTTAATGTTTCCTGCATCACTCAATGTATTGCCAGGAGAATCTTTCAATTTTGCAATTTGAGGCTAAAATTTTTTCCTCAGTTCTTTCAGCATGAGAAATTCTGAGCTTGTTCTTTCCTTCTGCTATTCAAACTCCAGGTCATTGCACATTTCATTATAATAAGTGGCTTTGTTTTCATGAACTTCCCTTTGGAATCTTCTGTTCAGCTCTTTTATTATGTCAATTATCCCACCTGTTTTAGCTACTCTCTGTTCAAGGTCAAGTTTCAGAGTCTCTTCTGACATCCATTTTGGCCTTTGTTTCCTTTCCTGTCTTTTTAATGACCTTTTGCTTTCATCATGAATGATGTACTGGATGTTATCCCACAATTCCTCTAATTTTTGGTCATTGATATTTAATGCATCAAATCTATTTTTTAGAAGATCTTGAAATTCAGGAGGGATATATATATATATAATCAAGGTCATATTTTGGCCCTTGTGGACTTCTGTTAATTATCTTCAGCTTCAACTAGAACTGACATAAGAGCAGTTCCTTAATCCACTCTTAGCTTTGTTTTGAACTTTCCCATTGCCTCTTGACACAGATGTAGTCGATGTGATTGCTATGTACTCTGTATGGTGAAGTCCATGTGTATAGCCACCATTTGTATTATTGAAGAAAAGGTATTTGCAATGAGTAAGTCGTTGGTCTTACAAATTCTATCATATGATCTCCTGCATCATTTCTATCACCCAGGCCATATTTTCCAACTCCTGGTGTTTCTTCCTTATTTCCAACTTTTGCATTCTGGTCACCAGTGATAATTAGCGCATCTTGATTGCATGTTTGCTCAATTTAAGACTACAGAAATGGGTAAAACTCTTCAATTTCTGTATCTTTGGCTTTGGTCGTTAGTGTGTTAATTTGAATAATAGTAGTATTAACTGGTCTTCCTTGCAGGCATATGGATATTTTCCTACCACTGACAGCATTGTACTTCAGGGTTAATCTTGAAACATTCTTTGTGATGATGAATGCCACACCATTCCTCTTCAGTGTATCATTCCCTGCACAGTAGACTGTATGTTTGTCTGATTCAAAATGGCCAAAATTGACCCATTTAAGCTCACTAAGGCCTGGGATATTGATCATTATGTGCTCCATTTCATTTTTGACAATTTCCAATTTTCTTAGATTCATATATAGTACATTCCATGTTCTAATTATTAATGGGTGTTTGCAACTGTTCCTTTCATCTTTAGACATGTCTCATCAGCAAATGGAAGTCCCAAAAGCTTTACTCCATTCACATCATTGAGGTTGACTCTCCTTTGAGGAGGTGGTTCTTCCTGTCATATTTTGAGTGTCTTTAAACCTGAGGGACTCATCTTATGGCACTATATCAGACAGATTTCAAGGCTATTCATAAAGTTTTCCAGTAATATATCAGACAGTGTTTCCCTGCTATTCATAAGGTTTTCACTGGCCAATTGTTTGAGAAGTGGATGTCCTTTTCCTTTCTCTGAGTCTGTCTTAGTCTGGAAGCTCTGCTGAAACCTGTCCACCATGAGTAACTCTGCTAGAATTTGAAACACAAGTGGTATAACCTCCAGCCTCATAGCAACATGCAAGCCACCACATTACAGCAAACTGACAGACAAGTTTGTCTCTCTTAGGTGTTCCAATTGGCTCCGCACACTACCTGGTCTCCCTTAGCCACTTCAACACCCTCCTGCTGCACCTGGATCACTTACCCAGCATGCCCCCTGCAGACTCCAAAGCACATTTTTTCTATGAAGAAAAGCAATGAAGATAGATCTAGTACATATTAATTTTTTCAACATGTGTTTAGGTGTATCCTTAAGCTTACAATATTCTCAAAATCCAATCCTTGATGGTTAAGGGAATGATGGTAATATTTATAGAAACCTGAAAGTTGAAAGAAGTAAGAGTTGAGATGCAATGTTAGAGAAGACTGAAATTGTCTCACAATGTTGAGTTTGTGGAACTAAGAAAGTATTTTGAGGGGAATTTCTGACAGGTAATATAATTTGAAAGCTTGTAGTTTAGGACAGAGGTCAGAGCTGAAGAAATGAAATTAATCTTGATAGTAAACTGAGGTTTTGATGATATGGTTAAATAAAATGACTGAGAGAAATGAGGCATCTGAAACATATCTTGAGTGTTTCCCCCACTCCTATATTTAAGGCATGAAAAGAAGAATAGACACAATAGTAGCAGGGAAGCAGATGCCATAAAATTCAGGGGGGAATTGGAAATATATTTTTGTAGAAACTGTGGTGAAATTTTAAAGAATAATGATATTTGTTTTCAATTTAAAACTGCTGAAGGAATGTCCAAATGGTAAGCCCTAAACAATTACTTTTAGGGTTAGTTGTCAAGAGGACATCAATGATTTTTGGCAAGAAAATTTGTTTGCAAAGCAATTTATCTCAAATAAGTAAATACTTACTGATCAATGGTTACATGAAAAATTCCTGCCTATGCCCTATAAGAAAGTGTGCACAGTTTTAAGACTTATTCTTTAATTTCTAAGGAGTTATGATTTAGTGATGGCAATTAGCATAATAGTGTTGAGATTTAATATATAGTACAATGATACATTGTGTGCTACAGTGGCAGGATATCCAGGTAAAAAGGGGTGGAAGGCAAGGCTAGGTCCCAAGCTCCCTAGAGCCAGGAAAATGAGGGAAGAGGAGTGGCCTCAGGGACCTCAGGAGCAGCAGAACATCCAGTTAAAAAGAGGAGGGAGGCAAGGCTAGGCCCCAAACCCCCTAGAGCCAGAAAGGGAGTGACCAGGAGCAGCCTCAAGGACCTCAGGAACAGTGGGATATCCAACTTAAAAGGGACGAGAGGCAAGGCTAGACTCAAGCCCCCTAGAGCCAGGAAAAGAAGGGATCACAGAGTGGTATGTTTAAAGTAGGAATTAGGTAAGTGGAAAGTGCAGAGGTTTCCCACAGCTAAGCGAGACAAAAATGTCTGTCAGTTTACCATCCCGTGAAACTTGTACATTGTTATGAGGCTTGAGGCCGTGCCACTGGTGTTTCAGAAACCAGCAGAGTTGCACATAGTGCACAGGTTTCAACACAGAAAACTTAGTCTTACAGACTAAGACAGACTATGAAGAAGGAGGAGGCCTTCCACTTCTCAAAAACTGGCCAGGGATAAACTGATGAATAGCAGAGAAACACTGTCTGACACATTATTGGGCAACTTTATAAATAGCTTGGAAACATTGTCTGACACAGTGCCAGAAGATGAACCCCTTGGGTTGGAAAGCACTCAAATAGATCTGGGTAAGAACTGCCTCAGAGTAGAACCAACCTTAATGATATGGATAAAATAAGTCTTTGAGGACCTCCATGTGCTGATATGGTACGACTCAAATTGAGGAGAAACATCTGCAAACATTCATTTAATTGGAACATGGAATGTATGAGTATAAATCTAGGAAAATTGGAAGTTGTCAAAAAGGAATGGAACATATAAAGACTGATATCTTAGGCATTAGTGAGCTGAAATGGACTGGTTTTGGCCATTTTGAATCAGAAAATCATATGATGTCCTATGCCAGGAATGACAAATTGAAGAGGAATGGCATGGCAGTTATCATCACAAAAGATGTTTCAAAATTTGTCCTGAAGTACAATGCTGTCAGTGATAGGATAATATCCATATGCCTACAAGGAAAACCAGTTAGTAGTACTATTATTCAAATTTATGAACCAACCACCAAAGCCAAAGATGAGGAAATTGAAGATTTGTATCAACTTCTGCAGTCTGAATTTGATTGAACATGCAATCAAGATGCATTGCCTATCACTGGTGATTGGAATGCAAAAGTTGGAAACAAAGACGAATTCCAATAGTGGTAAAATTTCACTTTGGTGACAGAATTAAGGCTGGAGATCGCATGATAGAATTTTGCAAGACCAATTAGTTATTCCTTGCAAATACCTTTTTTCAATAACACAAACGGTGGCTATATACATGGACTTCACCAGATGGAGTACCCAGGACTCAGATTGACTATATCTGTGGCAAGAAGAGATGGAAAAGCTTAATATCTTCTGCCAAAACCAGGCCAGGAGCTGATTGTGGAACAGATCATCAACCGCTCATATGCAATTTCAACTTGAAGTTGAAGACAATTAAAACAAGTCCATGAGAGCCAAAATATGACCTTGAATATATTCCTCCTGAATTTAGAGACCATCTAAAGAATAGATGTGATGCATTGAACACCAACGACCAAAAACCAGAAGAATTATAGGAAAACATCAAGACCATCATTCATGAAGAAAGCAAGCAGGTCATTAAAATTATGAGAAAGAAAGAAAAGACCAAAATGTATGTCAAAAGAGACTTTGAAATTTGCCCTTGAGCAAAGAGTAGCTAAAGCAAATGAAAGAAATGACAAGATAAGAGAGCTGAACAGAAGATTTCAAAGAGCTGCTCTAGCTTACAAAGCCAATTACTATAATGAAATGTGCAAAAACCTGGAGTTAGAAAACCAAAAAAGAAGTAAAATCTCGGCATTTCTCAATCTGAAAGAACTGAGGAAAAAACTTAAGCCTTGAGTTGCAATACTGAAAGATTGTATGAGCAAAATATAGAATGATGCAGGACACATCAAAAGAAGATGGAAGGAATACACAGAGTCACTGTACCAAAAAAAACTGGTCAATCTTCATCCATTTCAGGAAATGGCATATGTTCAAGAACCAATGTATTGAGGGAAGAATTTGAAGCTGCACTGAGGGAATTGGTGAGGAGCAAGGGTCCAGGAATTGACAGAATACCCATTGAGATGTTTCAACATATGGAAGCCCCACTGTAGGCACTCACTCAGTTATGCCAAGAGATAGTGAAGACAGCTACCTGGCCAACTGACTGGAAGAGATCCATATTTTACTTATTGCAAAGAAAGGTGATCCCACAAACTGTGGAAATTATCAAACAATATCACTAATATCCCATGCAAGTAAAATTCTCTGAAGATAATTAAAAAATGATTGCAGCAGTATATTGAAAGAGAACTTCCAGAGATTCAGGCTAGATTTCGAAGGGGATGTGGAACAAGGGATATCATTGTTGATGTGAGATGGATCTTGACTCAAAGTAAAGAATACCAGAAAGATGATTATTTGTGTTATATTGACTATTCAAAAACATTTGACTGTGTGGATCACAAAAACTTGTGGATAACATGGAGAAGAATGAAAATTCCAGAACACTTAATTGTACTCATGAGGAACCTGTGCATAGACCAGGAGGCTTTCGTTCAAACAGAAAAAGGGAACACTGCATGGTTTAAAATCAAGAAGGAAGTGTGTCAGGGTTGTATCCTTTCACCTTACTTATTCAATCTGTATGATGAGCAAATAATCCGAGAAGCTGGACTATATGAAGAAGAACATGACATCAGGATAGGAGGAAGAAATCATTAACAATCTGTGATACGCTGATGACCCAACTTTGTTTGCTGAAAGTGAGAATGACTTGAAATACTTAATGATGAAGATTGAAGAATACAGTCTGCAGTATGGATTCCATCTCAATATAAAGAAAATAAAAATCCTCACAACTGGACCTGTAATGAGCATCACAATAAAAGGAGAAAAGATTGAGGTTGTCCAAGACCTCACATTGTTTGGTTCTACAATTGACTCCAATGGAGACAGCAGTCAGGACATCAAACAATGTATAACACTGGGCAAATCAGCTGCAAAGACCTCTTTCAAGAGCTGAAGAGCAATGATGTCTCCGTGAAGAGTAAGGTGCACCTGACAAAAGCCATGGTATTTTCAATCGCCTCGTATGCATGTGAGAGCTGGACAATGAATAGGGAAGACTGAAAAAGAGTTGATGTTTTTGAGCTGTAGTGTTGGTGAAGAAT
>NW_006922125.1:1694949-1697439 GCF_000298275.1 Orycteropus afer afer
AACTAACAAGTCTGTCCTGGAGGAAGTGCAGCCAGAAAGCTCCTTGGAGGCAAGAATGGCCGGCCAGACTTCGTCTCACATACTTTGGTCATGTGGTCAGAAAGGATCACTTCCTGGAGAAGGATTTCATGCTTGGTAAGGTGAGGGGTCCACAAAAAGAGGGGAAGGCCCACAAAGAGGTGGATTGACATGGTGGCGATGTCAGTGGGCTCAAGTATAGCAAGAATCATGGAGCTGGCTCAGGACTGGGCAGTGTTTCATTCTGTTGTGCATAGGGTCGCTGAGTCAGAGATGACTTTATGGCACTCAACAACAACAACATTCTTATAACACCTATGATGTGAGTACTACAGTTTTCATAATTTAGAAATATGAACCCCCAAAATATCATAGAGACAATCAATAACTGTGCTCTTTTTGAACATAAATTTATCTGATTTTATGTCTATTCTTTCAAGTGATCACGTTTAATTCCAAAAACTAATTTTACAAGAATTATAATACATGAGATAGTGCAAAAAGTATTATAATTGTATGTAATTTTCCATTTGTTTATTTCTCTTATTCACTATGTTGTACATTTCTACATGAAACACTTGTTCTAAAGAGAGTTTTTAAGTCTATATGGAGAAAAATATATGTGAATATTCTAAGCATATAAAAGGTAAAATGTCATAAACACCTATTAGAACTCCTGCCTAGTATAATATAACATCATCTCCAATAGAATCAAACATGTGTTACTAGAGATAACTTTTGCAGCTAATCTGAACTGTTGTTACATATTTTCATCCAGACCTTCCACTGTAGAAGTAACATTATCTTTGTAAATTAAGTAAACCCTTCCTGATGCATTTAGACTCAGAATAAGACTAACTATGGAGTTAATAGTTTTCTTTCTAATTCAACCTCTTTAATAGTAACAATGTTGCAATCTCTGGTGTTCCTGAAAGCAATTTTATTTCACATGAACAATGAAGCAAATAAAAAAATACCTAACTATAATGAGATAGAAGAATGAACCAGATGTTCAATGAATAAAAAGAATAAAGATAGATTTATGACTGCATGCACATTAAATGTTCCATTTTGTTCCTTAATCATGGGTGCATTCTTGATTTTTTATTACATGAACCAACTTGTAAATTTGAGTAAATTCCTCTACTTTCTTACATAAATATCAGCATGTTTTCACCTATAATTACAGTATCATAAATATTGTAATGTCAAATGTTAAATATATTGCAAAGAAAAATGAACAAACTTGAAAATTCTATCACATTAAGGACTGAGGGAGATATGATTTTATTTTGAGTTAGAGAGAAAAGGAAAAAATAATAATACAATGGACTGAAATAGGACTAGAAAAATAAGAAATTACAATGAATTTGAAATTAATGTGTTTTGTTTGATTTTTTTTGGTAAAATATCTAAGTTGAAATTTTCAGCAAAAATTCTGGATATTGCTTCTAAAATCTCAAGAATAGTATCGAGATTGAAGATATAGAAGATGCATGATAAAATGAATGATTGTTATCACATGGAGAGATGACATAACAAGGGAAATAAGAGAGATGAAGAAAAAATTCTTAATCAAAATTTAATACTTGACGTCTGCTTCCAACAGATACAGAGTAGTGGGCATCAAATTTAAGTCTATAGCACAATTAATTTTAAAATGTGGCAGATTTATCAAACAAATATTTTCAGAAATTAGACAAAAGAGTGGAGACATGCTACCCTTGAGAGAAGGAAAACATATGGAATGAGTGCTACAATTACTCTGACTTTCCACATGAAGTAATTTTCCAAATCATATTACAAGGAAATAGGTTTAAAGGAGAACAGAGTAAAAGGGAGACCATTGTTATGGGCTGCTGAAAGCTGCAATTTACAAGACAGAGTATTCAAGATGAGGAAACTATGAAGAGAAAGAGTTACAGAGTATTTCATATGGTCATTTTGAGTCTTTGATCAATTATTTAGCTGTAATTTGATCAAGGTGATATGCCATGAAGCCTAACAGAGAACACCAGTCCACTGGAGAACAGTTTATCAAGACTGTTAGGTCAGAGAGATTCTGAAGTTCGCACAGTACTGAGAGATATTGCACTAATATGCAGCTGGAGATGAGCAGTCCCCCTGATAACACAGAAAATAAGTTATGACCCTATAAAGATCAAACCATTGGGATTGTTTACTAGACCAGTACTCTCAGAGTGAAACATTACCTTAAAAAGAAAAAAAAAAAAAAAAAATGGAGAAAATGTGGCACATAAACAAAATGATAAAAGATCAATAGGAACAAACACAGAAATAAAACAAAGAACTGGAAATGTGAAGAACATTGTTTTGTTTGTGTGTGTGTGTGTGTGTGTATGTATAAAACTCAAACTCATGGTCATCTAGTTGATTCCTACTCATGGCAACTCCTGTTGGGTGATCAATACTGTAAAACTTTATAGAAGAAGACTTTTTCATCTTTCTTCC
>NW_006922125.1:1699881-1706808 GCF_000298275.1 Orycteropus afer afer
TATGCTACCAGAGCTTATATATATATATATATATATATACATATATATATATACATATGGATATATATATATCCACAGCTATCAAGTAGATTCCAATTCATAGGAGTCCCATTGGGCTTTCTAGGTGGTAAACTTTTATGGAAGTAGATTTCCTCATCTTTCTTCTGCAGAGTGACAGGTGGGGTGTTTTTTATATATTTACGTATATCTCCAACCAAATCCACTGCAACTGAGTCAATTACAACTTGTAATGACTTTGTAGGACAAAGTAGAACAGTTCAAATGGGATTCCAAAGTTGTAAATCTTTATGAAAGCAGACTGTCACACCTTTCTCATGTGCAGTGGCTGGTAGGTTGGAACCACTGACCTTTTGATTAGCAGCCAAGTGCTTTGACCGCTGTGCCACCAAGGCTCCTTATAATACACACACACACACTCACACACACATATATTTTTAATTCCTTTAAATATAAACAAACAGAGATTGGTAATTGAAAATAATGTGATATTTTATAGTAATGAAAGGATCAACTTATTTTAAAAATATAAAAATGCTAATGTTGTACACTTCTAAATACATGAAGCAATTTTCCAGGACTATAGCCAAGAGTTCCTAAGATGGCATCCTACTACCAGACCACCCCTGATCTCTCTTTCAACAGAGAGTTAGAGAAACTCAGTGTAAGAGATACAAAAAATTATCCTAGAATTATGAGCATCTAATGGGGAAATAAAGTATGAGACTGAGTAAAGATAGGAAAGGGAGCAAGTTCAGTGACTGGGGAAAAATATATAAATAAATAAAAATGAAAATTCAGCTAAGCGAAAAAGAAGCTATTACAAACAGAAAGGAGGTTAAGGAAAAGAAAGAAAGAAAAAAAAAATCACAGAACCTTCAGGCATTAAAGACACAGGATAGACAGGGATGATTTCAAGATGAGTAACAACAATACCTCCTGCACCACAAGATCAATGACAGATGGTAGACAACACCTACTCATCCCAACTGCAACTTCTCTTTGTGACAGAGACCAGTACCCACATTCCCATCAGTTTACTCCACCAACACAGAGAGAGCTGGAGAGCAACTCAGTATGATCAAGCTAACAACCAAAAAAAGTACACCAGCTCCACACTTCCAGATATATTAAAACAAAGTAAAACATAAAACCAGGATGAAACAAATTAGGATATAACCAACAATTAAAGACAACACTTCAAAATATCTAGGAGATAACAGACAACTTCAACTCAAACAAGCAACAAAAAAGGACAAGATAGTAGAAACATGTGTCCAAACTAAAGATTTAGGGGATCTTCCTAAGGAAGAACAAATAATAGAACTATCTTATAAGGAATTCAAATGACATACATGTAGGACCTTCCAAGAGTTCAAGGAATCCATAAACAGAAGCAAGGAGAAGGCAGACAATACCTTTTAAGAATTCAGGAAATTAATCGAAGAGCAAAATAAAAAAAGAAATATACAATTAGAAATCATACAAAAAACAGCAGTTAGAAACCCAGAAGATGAATGGTAAAATTATGGAGATAAACACATTGGAGGGACAAAAGTGTAGACTAGAACTTGCTGGAGAAAGCATTTCCCAGCTAGAAGACAAATCACTGACATCAGCTTATATGAGGAAAAATCAGAACAAAGTATTAAAAGAAATGAAGAAAATCTCATATGGGATGATATGAAAAGAAATAACTTATACCTGATTTGAATTCCAGAACAAGATGAGGAGAAAAAAGAAAAAAAAAAAAAAAATCCACTGAGAAAATTGTTGAATACTTGCTAACATAATTTCCCCTATATCATGAAAGATATAAAGCTATTTATCCAAGAGGCTGAATGACCCCATGTAGGATAGACCCCAAGAGAAAGTCACCAAGACATTTCATAATCACACTTTCCAACCAAAGACAAAGAGATAATCTTGAGGTCAGCTTTGAAAAAACTAAATGTTACCTGCAATAGGAAAACATAAGACTAAGCCTTTATTTCTCAGGAGAAACAATGCAAACAAGAAGGCAAGAGATGGTATATAAAAAACCTTGAAAGGAAGAATTAACAACCAAGAATTATATATCCAGCCAAACTGTCCTTCAAATATGAGACTGAAATTAAGACATTCCCACACAAACAAATTAAGGAAATCTGTGAAAAGAAGACAAATTACACAATACATGCTAAAGGGATGTATACATCCCAAAATGATCAGAATCAGGTGCATATATAGGGTAACATGAGTTTTCATGCAGGGACTTCTTGTTGAGAGATGTTAAGTCCCAGTAATCTGAAACTGGTATTTTTACAGAAAAGCAATCTCTCATAGAATGAAAAAGCCCATGCTGAGAAGAAACATTCTTGGGGTAGCCTGGGGCAGGTTGAAAGTATGCAGACTTGGAAGGGAGGCTAGTTTGGCTTGTTACAACACAAGTGAAATTTTGAGGGTGAGATTGTAATAGTTCAAAAATGGTGAGGATTGTGTTGATATAAGGGAGTGCTCTAAGGTCAAACATCAGAGTTCAAGTAGACGTCAAGACTGTGGGTCAGGACTTTGTGAGATCTTGGATGTTAAGTAGATTTTGAAGGGTATTTCTTGGTTAAGACTATTAGAACTCATACGGTAACAGTGCATCCTCATAAAAATTGATGACTTATCACTTCCCTTTTATAGTTCAAGGAAATTAAAAAAAAAAATTCAATAACTTCCCCAAGGTTACATAGTATATGATAGAGCTGCAATATGTTGTAGACAAACAATAAATAAAGAAATAAAAGCGGATATTGAGTGATCCTCACTCATAGTGATTCCATGTGTGTCAAAGTAAATCTGTGCTCCATAGGATTTCCAATGGCTGTTTTTTCTTTGGAAATAGATTTTCCAGTCCTTTCCTCAGAAGTGACTCTGAATTGACTCAAACCTTTTCTTACACCTGCATAGTATTTGTGTGAAACTCTGGATGGCAAACATTAATAAGCTACTCAGAGGATTCCTATGTACACCAAAATTTATGAACAACAGTTACCAGCCAAGAATCTCAACCTTTTGCATCACTCAGGGATTTTGAAAGTACATTAAGTATATATTAATAGTGCAGAGAAACAGATTGAAAGCATTGTTAGCAAAAGGATGATAATGTTTCCCCTTGTTTTGATAATATAAAATAAATTTCATCATATGCTAAGAATATATCTCCATGCCTATCATTTCTTAAAAAAAAAAAAAATTGTTTTTAAGAGAAGAAAAAAGGAAAGGGCATTATCAAAGTATAAAAGAAGAAGTCATCTACATAAACCCATAGGGCAAAACAATGTTGGGAGAACCTACAGAAAAACTTACATAAAATGTTCCAGTTTTTTGTGTTTCTAGTAGTAGAGACTAAGGTAGATGGCTCTTTTGTTTAGTGCAATATGTTAATCACCTTTTGTCTGTTAAATGAAAGATAGTGTATGTTATAAGAAGCTTGAGATAGAAGGGAGCTGGACTGTTCTGCATAAAAAAGTAAAACAGTATTCTGGATAGATACATAATTACTAGAATTTTAAATGATTGTTGGATCTTCTCTAGGTAGTTTTAGGAATTTATTTTGTATTTTATTTTCAGTTCCATAGATTCAAAAGGAAAGAAAAATTAGAAAGAATATTGGGTAAGGAATCGGCCGTGCAACAGAATAAAGATACTGAGAGTAAGAGATGTTAAAAAACAGTTCATGTCAGAATAGCAAAAATATGGAAACAACCTAGGTGCCCATCAACATAAAATGGATAACCAAACTATGGTATATACAAACAATGGAATACTATGCAACTCTAAAGAATAACATAGAATCTGTAAAACATCACATAACATGGATGAACTTGGAAGACATTATGCTGAGTGAAATAAGTCAATCACAAGGAAAAATACTGTATTAGTCCATTATTGTAAAAAGTCAAGGAAGGGGTTATATATGGAAGAAAATTTTCTTGGTTAACACAGGTGGGAGGGGAAGGGAGGGAACACTGTTAGATAGTTAGAGACAAGTACTGATTAGGATGAAGAAAAGGGCAATGTACCAAATGTGAGTGATCAACACTGTCATTGAGGAAGAGGGAGACATAGAGAGGTGCATGAGAAGTACAGACAACAAAGATGAATCCTTTTGGACATACAACACTGTGTTGTCAGTGAAGGCAAGTGTGGATATATGGGTGGACAGATTGAATGATTAGGAATGTCTATGCAGGGAAGAGTGTTCCCATGACCATGTATAGGGTTGGCAGATAATGTTTCTACAAGTGTATTTGTATGTTCTGTCAGAATTCCCAGGTATATAGTACAGCGGACAAGCGACAAGGTTGTAGTCACTTCTTCCCCAGCCAGCTACCCAGCAGGAACAAGTAGTTGGACCTGTGGGTTTGGGACCATGGTGGCAGGGGATATCAAGTTCAATCCACATAACATTCTACATAAAAATATTGTTCCACATCTTACTTTGGCCAGTAGTAACTGGGATATTAAAAGCTTATAAGCGGCCATCTAGATGCAACAATGGGTCTCTCCTCATCCAGAGCAAAGAAGAATGAAGAAGACCAAAGATGCATAGAAACAATCAGTCCAGTGACTGGTACACCACGAGATTCTCAGCCTAATTTGACTATGAGTCCAGAAGAACTAGGTGGTACTCAGTTACCACTGTCAATCACTCAGAGGGGGTTATATGTAAGAGATCCTGGATAGACTGGGACAACAATATGGAATAAAATTCAAAATCATAAAAGAAAACAAGGGACCAGGTTTGATGGTCTGATAGAACTTGGTGGAACTCCCTGAGACTGTGGCCCCTAGCTGCCCTTCAGGTCTGGAATTGAACCCACTCCTATGGGTTTCAGCAAAACAAAAGATAGTTGAATATTTACATTAAAAAGATACACTCCTTGGAGATATCTATAATGGGAGAATAGAAGGGCTAGATATGCAAAGGGAGACAGCTTGTGGAGTAGGAATGCATGGAAGGGGAGGACACAGGAAAGAAGTAAGTATGGGGAGGAAGTGGGTAGAGAGTTGTCTCACTGCTGGAGATCACAGTCTATGTCATGAGACAAAGTGCATGTGAACTATTGTATGGAAAATGAATTTTCTTTCTAAACTTTCACCCAAATCACAGATTTTTTTTTTTTTTTAAATACAGTTATGTCTGATACTAAATGTAAATTTGTTTTTCATGCTAAGGTATCTTTCCATTTACTCTTTTTTATTATATACATTTATACCCCCACTTCATCATCTCCCACCCCTGTAAGCACTCCTCTCAGATTAATATAGCTTTCTTCAGTCAATTACTTTTTTTTTTTTTTTAATCTGCATTGTCATTAGTACTTCTTTGTTGTTGTTATTAGGTGCCATAGAGTCTTCTCTGACTCATAGCACAGGAGAAGGAAGCATCACCCAGTCCCACACTTGCTTCACAACCCTTGCTATACTTGAGCCCATCGTGGCAGCCACTGTGTCAATCCTTCTTTTTGAGGGCCTTCCCCTCTTTTGTGGACCCTCGACATCACCAGGCATGACATCCTTCTCCAAGGAATGGTCCCTTCTGATAACATGACCAAAGTAGATGAGAAGAAGTCTGGCCATTCTCACCTCCAAAGAACATTCTGGCTGCACTTCCTCTAGGACAGATTTGTTATTTCTTTTAGAAGTCCAAGGTACTTTCACCATTCTTCATCAACACCACAACTCAAAAGAATAAATTTTTCTTTGGTCTTCCTTATTCATTGTCCAGCTCTCACATGAATATGAAGGAATTGAAAATATCATGGCTTGTGTCAGGTGCACCTTAGTTCTCAAGATACATCTTTGCACCTCAGCACTTGAAAAAGGTCTTTTGCTGCAGACTTGCCCAGTGCTATATGTCATCTGATATTCTGACTGATGCTTCCATTGTCATCAAATGTAGAACCAAGCAATGCAAAATCTTTGACAACTTCAATCTTTTCTTTGTTTATCATGATGCCTTTATAGGTCCAGTTGTGAGGATTTTTGTTTTCTTTCTATTGAGATGTAATCCATACTGCAGACTGTATTCTTCAATCTTCATCAGTAAGTGATCCAAGTCATCCTTACTTTCAGCAAGCAAAGTTATGTCGTCAGCATATTGCAAGTTGTTAAGGATTCTTTCTCCAATCTTGATGTCAAATTCTTCTTCATATAGTCCAGTTTCTCTGATTATTTTCTCAGCATACGGATTGAATAAATATGGTGAAAGGATAAACCCTGACACACTCCCTTCTTGATTTTAAACCATGTAGTGTCCCCTTGTTATGTTCAAATGACAGCCTCCTGATCTACGTAAAGGTTCAAGTAAGTGTTCTGGAATTCCCATTTTTGTCAAAGTTTTCCAAAATTTGTTATGATCCACACAATCAAATGTTTTTGCATGGTCTATAAAACACAAGAAAATATCTTTCTGGAATTCTTTGCTTTGAGGCAAGATCCATCTGACATCAGTAATGATGTCCCTTGTTCCATATCCTCTTCTGAATTCAGCTTCCAACTCTGGAAGTTATCTGTCAATATACTGTTGCAAACAATTTTGAACTATCTTCAGGAAGATTTTACTTGAGTGCAATATTAATGATATTGTTCAATAATTTCCATATTCTGTGGGAAGGGTTTATATATAGATATTTTATTTTAGGAAGTACTATCAGGAGGTTGTTGTTGTTAAGTGCCGTCGAGTCATTTCCGACTCATAGCGACCCCATGCACAGCAGAACGAAACACTGCCCGATCCGGCGCCAGAGCCCATCATCGCAGCCACCATATCAATCCATCTCTTTGAAGGCCTCCCCCTCTTTCGTCGACCCTCCACCCTACCAAGCATGACATCCTTCTCCAGGGAATGGTCCCTTCTTACAACATGACCAAAAT
>NW_006922125.1:1707060-1712551 GCF_000298275.1 Orycteropus afer afer
TCATCTAATGTCCTGACTGCTGCTTCCATTGGCATCGATTGTAGAACCAAGCTTCTATCAGGAGGTAGGAGAGAGGAAACTAAGAAAATGAAATAAGTAAGGAGGAAAAGTAAATCCAAAAAGAGTTATTGAGCTAATATTCTGGTAGAAGACTGGGACTCACTCTCTAGGAACCATTTTCAAAACCATATAGAATAAAGTGTGGCTTGCCTTTAGCAAAGACAATAAACATAAACAAATAAAAATGGATTAATTTCATATCATAATTTTTTATCATTCTTTATTTTTTTAAATTGTGATTTGGATGAAAATTTACAGAGCAAATTAACTTTCCATACAGCAGTTCAATACAGTTTGTCTCATGACATTGACCACAATTTATCACAATGCAACAGCTCCCCTCCCACTTCCTCCTGAGAGTTACCTCTTCCCTGTGACCATCTCTCCATGCACTCCTACCCACTGAGCTCTCTCCCTGTGCATAAGCAGCCCTCCTTTCTCCCATTATTGTTCTTTCCAAGGAGTGTATCTGTCTCAGGTAAATGTTCAACTCATATGCCTGTCTTTTGTTTAGCTGGAAGCTACAGGTGTGGGTTCAGTTCCAGACCTGAAAGGCAGCTGGGGACCATAGCTCCGTGGTTCCACCAGGCTCTATCATACCAGCAAACTTGATCCCCCTCCCTTTTCTTTTTTCTCCAAAGGATTTTGAGTTTTGTTCCACATTGTTCTCCCTCTCTATCCAGGATCTCCTACATATTAATCTCTCCTCATATTAATCAAAGATATTCGAGGGAACTTTCTCTTTAGCAGACAAATGTTTGCTAAAATGGCTACCTAGACTTCTTGACATATATACTCCAATGGCTAGAGAGAAAATATATCATTCAACTAAGCCATTTTGTTATAATGCCACATATACAAGTTGATTGATTATCTCAAAGTGTTCTTGTGAATATTATATAATAATACAAAAGAAATTAGACTAGTTACTTCAATTTAGATACATAAATAAATAGCTGCCATTGAACTGATTCTGACTAATAGCATCCTTATGTATATGAGAAGAAAATTTGCCCAACTCTGAGTCATTCTTGTTGTCAGGATGTCTAAGCTCATCTTTGCAGCTATTTTGCCAACTCATTTCATGAAGAGTGCCTCTTGCCTGCACTGAACCTTCAGTTTACTTAAGGTGATGTTCTCCTGCAATTGATCTTTCCTGATGGCTTTTCCAAAGCAATTTTATATGTAAATGTTTCAGTATGACTTATAGATTTTCATTGGCTACTGTTTGGAAGTAGATCACCAGGTTTTTCTTCCTGATCTGCCATAGTCTGGAAGGTCCAGTGAAACTTGTTCACCACAAATGACCCTAGTGATATTTGAAATACCAGTGGCATAGTGTTAGCATCAGAGCAACAAGCAAGACAGTGCAGAACAATGAACCAACAAATGAGTGTTAGCTGCATTACTAGTCTTGGTTCATCTTATTTATGAGACTTGAAATCAAGAGGGAAATATACATTTGTATGAATCCATAAATTCTCTATTTCCATCAAATACTACTAATCTAGGAAACCCAACTCTATGTTTAGTGCTCATTTTACATTAATAATGATAATAAAAATAGTGCCATAAATTTATACATTCTGAAAAAATATGAATTAAAACTAAATTTTAAGTGAAATGGAATTTTTATAATTGCTTTGTATCATTGATGTGATTATTTTATTTCCCTTTATATTACCATTAAATAACATATGTCATGCCACATTGAAAATAAATATGTAGACAATTTAGAGTAGCATTTAAAATCAGTGCACTTGTTTTGTGTATATTAAATGAAGAAGTGATGAACAAAATTTATAAGTTCTTTTAATTATATAATGCCCTGGTGATACAGTAGTTAAAGTACTCAGCTTCTCACTCTGAAAGTTTGGCAGCTGGAACTCACTAAGAGAAAGATGTGGAAGTCTGCTTCCATAAAGATTTACACCCTCCCAAACTGTAGAGGCTGCTGAACTTTGTCCTATGGGGCATCTGTGAGTCACATGGCAGCGGGTTTTGGTTTAGGTTTTTGGTTTACTTATGTATCTCCAGAAATCTGACATTCTCTAGTATCAATTTACCTCACTTTTTCAGGTGTGGTTTTAGTTTATTTTTGCGATTTCTTTCCTGAACAGCTAAGTAAAAGGAGGTGGGAATTGCCTTTAGAGAGAAAAACAGAACAAAGTAAAACTTCAGTAGAAATAATTTTTATGGTAAGTGTTCTGATTTTCCACTGGAAAATTGTTGTTTGTGCCAAGACCAAAAATTTCAAAATTTTGTTACTCTTGATGTAGTCTTTAGCATATGTTTCCCATGTGTAGGTAATCTCTAATTATAGTTTGTGACCTCAGTCATACTTTATTCTTCTACTTTCATAAACATACATTTACAACTCTCCCCCTAAATGGAATTAAATGTTATTTAGACATTAATTTGCAGAATTTATTTTAGAGCAATATATTTAATTTACATTTTATTCTTCTAAAGGCCTTTATTTTAAACAGGTTTTGATGCAGCATTTATGACATAAGCCACCATCAGAAAATATTTATTCAAAAGACAAGATTTTGCCAAAGACTAGATCAATTTCCTTACTCTTAATAAACATATGGTGGCTATTAATTGTTGTTCTGCTAAGTCATACTAACACAGCATTATTTACTATGTAAGTGCCAAATATGCCTCTAACAGATGGAAAGCCAGTGTGGCTAATGTCAGATGATATGAGCATTGCAGACATGATACTAATGTGTTAGCTGTGGCATTGGCATTTGGAACTATGGTATTCATCTTGGCAAGACCAGACATGCTGTAATAGCTGACTAGTGGCTATGGCCAACCAAGCACATGGCTGTCAGTCATCCCATTATTTGTAAAGAAGCTACATTCAAGACTTTAAAATTGACCATACCATATTTCCATTTAAACTCTACTCTGAATTTTGTCTGGTCCATATGCTTTATTATCTTTGCCTTGTTGTCCATGTAACATTTAAGATAAGAGGACATCTGCTGACTTTGGATCGAAATTCTATGTGGACTTATTCTCAGTCATTTTATGCTTGAAACATTTTTTTACTAATAAAAACAAATCAGGATGCTGCAGGCTTAGTCAATCATTTCATATAACTCAATGCGTCTGAAAGATCTTTTTTTTTTTTTTTTTTTTCAAGTAATGATTTTTAACAGACTTTTCAGAGTAACAATTGCAGGTTGTTTCCTTTCTGAAAGCTCTGAACAAAATGGCCTTAAGCGTGCTCCAAGAACAAGCTGCTCTTCGGCATAAGCCATTTGACATTCATCCTACTTCCTGAAACTTGATTCATCTGGGCTGTGACATCTCACTGAATTTAGCCAGAAGCTAGAAAATTTGTCTTCTAACATTATTTTTATGTACCTCCTGGACCAGAATATAGGTTGCTTTGCATTCCAACCTTCCGCTTTTGCCTAGGACTTGTAGACTTTCCAGTCCTGAAGTATGCAAGAGCTATCTAACATTGTGCAGTCAAATGTAGTTTGTGCTTGAGTAAAGTTGACTACAAATGGCAGACATGGAAAAATAAAAAATCATACAGGCTTTATCCTGTTTATTGTGCTCATTCTCTATTTGTAGGATTAAAAATTTATGTTACAAAGGAGGAGTTATTATTAACCTGAAATTCTTATGAGTAAATTATTTTCTGCTTCAAATTTTTTTGTTGATACCATGTGTTTAAAGTGATGGTGCATACTGTAATGGAATGCATGCTGAAATCACGGACAAAAAAAACATTTTTGAGGTACAAAGATTTTTATACAATTATGTGGAAAAAGTATGTTGCAAGTGGACTATAGTGGTAGGATTGCTGGAGTGCAACTCATTTCTTCAGACTCACACAATTATAGAGGTCCACATCAAGTGGCAGCACATACCACAACTGGGATAACAGGTTCCCAAGAAATCTGAGAGGATGAAAATTAGGTGGGCAATAAATGTCCTAAGGGTCACAAAAGTGTTAAAGTTAAGGGAAAAAGCCCAACAAAACAAGTCCTACTTTAGTTACTATACTGAGTTGCCTTGAATTCTATCCCATGTAGTGAAGAGATAGAAATTTTGCATATTCAATGTCTCTGAAGGAAAGTATATTTTCAAATTTGTGTTAGTCCTTTGGCAGTTCATTGTTTTGATTTCAATCAATGTTCTAAAAAGTTCAAAGAAAAATAGAAAACACATTCAATCTCTAAGATGACAGACCTTGCATTCTGATGAAATTTTATTTTCCTTAGGAGAATGAAAACCAGACAAAAATAAAGGCAATGAATTTTCATGTATAACTTTCTATTCTAAATGCCTTGGAAGTATTTAATACTTATAAACTTCTGAAAATGCTCCAGATTAGACTAGATGAGTATTTGATAAAGCTATTGCTTTTCCTGGAATAAAATTTCTTTTAAATGATGTTATTGGCATATATAGTTATATTATTTTGCAACACCTTTAGTTTTTACTTAATTCCTACATAAGTTACTAAGAAATAGCCAAAAGAAAATTTTCATTAGCAAATATAGTGTATATCAACCTTTACTTAAGAGGCATGATAATTTTTTTTTGTCCAATCTAAATTTTTTGGTAAAGCATGTCTGACAATTGTTATTTTTGGTAAACATTTGCTTGAAACAGCAAATATATCTTATTTGAGATAGGTGAAGCATCTGTTTTAGCCTTACAGAAAATGTTGCCAGAGAGAAATTGTGTCCCTAAGGCATGGGCTGAGTTACAGCTTTAAAAAATTAAATTAGCCCAGAACACATTTGGCTCCCCTGTTGTTTGGCTTCCTTGCACCATGGCTCTCCACTATGCCTAACTATTTGTTTGGCCTCAATTCTTCTGTAGTTTATTGACAGTAGCATGATAAATCACAGGTTCCACTGTGCATCATACCTCTTCACATGGTCCTAGTCTCTGTAAGAGAGCCAATATTCAATCCTTCTCATGCACAACTGTGGAATTGCTCTTTCTAAAACTTAGAAATTAATGTTCCATGCAACAAACTGTTCTCAACCCATGCAGTAATTCTTTCAGAGTTGTGACTCTTCTCTCAAAAATGACAACAATTCTGAATCCAAGGTGGCCATCTCTCACCTTTGTGTGACACTCAGAGACAGGCTTAAATATTTCAGGTATGGAGGAAATGATGAATATAAATATAAGTACAGAGTCAGGAGAGAAGAATTCTGATTTTTCATTTAATTTGAATTTTCTTAAACTCTTAGACTGACATATAAATTCTTAAATGATAATAATAAAATATATCTTGTGAATCTAGACAATTTAAATATACCCCTTTTGGTTTCATTTAAGTCAATGGTTTACTACATTGATTAGAATGTGTTAGATTGGATAGATTGGAGCAAAAAAAAATTTGTCACATTACTCACATTACTTCTAATTTTATATATATATATAT
>NW_006922125.1:1713531-1714594 GCF_000298275.1 Orycteropus afer afer
TTGTTCACCCAAAGTTTTGATACTAATTAGACTTTCCTGATTCTTAAACGATTTAAGAAGGTACAATTTAAAGAAATATTTTCTTTCTAATGTTTGGGCCTTTCATCTGTTTTACTCTTATTGTTTTTTTTTTTTTTTTCTTCTATGTGGATAAGGAGCTCTGGTGGCATAGTGCATAAAACATTCAAGTGCTAACCAAACGACTTCAGGTACAAACCCACCAGCCACTCCTCAGAATGCAGATTGGACAATCTACTTCCCTAGAGATACTGCCTCACAAACTCAAGGAAGGGTCATTATGAGTTGGAAACCACTGGATGGCAGTGAGTTTGTTTTGGGGCTTGTTTTGGTACACAGATATGGACCATATTGCTATAATTGCTTATATGCTGTCAAAAGTATATTCTATAAAATAAGAAATATAATAAAATTCCTTTATCTCCTTTTCTTTTCATTTTGCAATACTAGAGGGAATTCAGAACCATAATGGTTACTGCTACATAGTTTCCTTCCTTCTTCCCTCTCTCTTTTCCTCTCTCTCTCCTTCTTTCCCTCCCTCATTTTTTCTTCATTCTTATCTTCCTTCCTTGTGTCAGCCAGGGACTAATAATGGGACAATAATATTCACTTTATAGATTTCTTTCTTCCTTCCTTTCTTTCTTTAGCTTTCCCTTTCCTTTTTAAATATTAATATCATCATCCAATCAGGATTATTAGCTTATATGTAGTGGATATTCTTAAAATTTTATTTTGGTAAGATTTTGCTAAAAATAATCTAACTCTAAGGGGCAGGGTTATGAAAATAACAACAGGGATTAAGAATATCTTTTGAAGCTTCTATTTGTATAATATTTACCTTGTTGATTAGATCATTTAGGAGAACTGTATTTTTTAACTATGTCTAAAGTAATAAAGCAAAATAGCTCTGTGTGAAATATTTTCTGCAGTTCTTAAAAAAATATTTAATATTTCTGATGAGAGTAATTTATAATGTGAAAGCTTTCATAACACTTCCACAAAATTCTGTTTTTTGTTTTATTTTGTTTTGTTTGTTTTTTAATAA
>NW_006922125.1:1716369-1719831 GCF_000298275.1 Orycteropus afer afer
TAGTATCAACAAAAAATTCAAAGCAGGAAATAACTAAGCCATGAAAGTTTTAAGGGACTGTAAGGAAGTACTATAAATCCTAGACTCAGTGAGTGAGGGCAGGTATAGAGAAGAATTTGAATCTTGAATAATAAATGAATCAATGAGTTAATTTATATGAGCAAATAAACTTGACTATTTAGAACAAGAGCTTTTAAACCATACACATTTAGTTCTAAAACCACTAATCTAATAATATCTAGCTAGTCTTGTGCCTCTCTGAAAATTGCTTAACTTCTGTAAGCCTTGGTTTTCTTGGGTATAAGTTAGAGCTAGAAATAATATACCTCTTTAGGGTAGTTATTAGGGTTAAAGAAATAATGCAAGTAAATTTCTAAACAAACTGTCAGCACATAAATAAAGATCAATATCCTAGGCATTGATGAGCTGAAGTGGACTGGTATTGGCCATTTTGAATCATAGTATCATATGATCTACTCCACTGGGAAGGACAGATTATAGAGAAATGGTGTGGCATTCATCATCAAACAGAACATTTAAAAATCTGTCCTGAAGTACAGTGCTGTCAGTGAGAGGATAATATCTACATGCTTAATAAGGAAGACCAGTTAATACTATTATTATACAAATTTATGCAGCAACCATGAAAGCCAAAAGTGAAGAAATTGAAAATTTTTTGCAACTTCTGCAGTCTGAAATTAACCAGTCATACAATCAAGATATATTGATGATTATTGGTGATTGAATATCAAAATCTGGAAACAAAGGAGAAGCAATCATAGCTGGGCAATATGACCTTGGTGAAAGAAACGATGACAGACAGAGTAAAATAGAATTTTGCAAGACCAACAACTTATTCATTGCAAATACCTTTTTTTTTCAAAAACACAAATAGTTATTATACATGTAAGACCTTGCTAGATGGAATGCACAGGAATAAAATCAACTACATCTGTGGAATAAGGAGATGGAGAAGCTCAATATCATCAGTCAAAACATGGCCAGGAAATGACTGTGGAACAGACCATAAATTGCTCATATACAAGTTCAAGGTCAAGCTAAAAAAAATCAAAACAAGAGCCAAACTATGACCTTGATTACATCCCGTCTAAACTTAGGAAACATCTGATGAATAGATTTGAGGTATTGAATGCCAAAGACCAAAGACCAGATGAAGTGTAGGATAACATCAGGAACATCATAAACGAAGAAAGCAAAAGATCATTAAAAAGACAGGAAAAGAAGGGAAGACCAACATAATGTCAGAAGAAACTCTGAAACTTGCTCTTGAAAGTAGAATTGCTAAAGCAAATCAAAGAAATGATGAAAGAGGATCTTTGAACAGACGTTTTCAAAGGGAGGCATAAGAAGAAAAAGTAAAGTAATATAATGAAATTTGCAAAGACCTAAATTAAAAAAAAAAAAAAAGGAAGAACACACTTGGCATTTCTCAAGCTGAAAGAATTGAAGAAAAAGTTCAAGTCTGGAATTCCAACATTGAAGGATTCTATGGAGAGAATATTGAATAATGTAGGAAGTATCAAAAGAAGATGGAAGAAATGCACAATTACTGTACCAAAAAGAATTGGTGGATATTCATCTATTTTGAGAGGTGGCATATAACTGAAAACCAAACGTCTTGAAGGAAGAAGTCAAAGCAACACTGAAGGAATTGGTGAAAAACAAGGCTCCAGAAACTGATGGAATTTCCATTGAGATGTTTCAACAAATGCTGTACTGGAGACACTTACTCTCCTATGCCAAGATATTTGGAAGGCAGCCAACTACCTGGCCAACTGATTGGAGAGATCCATATTTGTGCCAATTCTGAGGAAAGATGAAAAAACAGTATGTGGAAATTATTGAACAATATCATTAATATCACACACAAGTATAATTTTGCTTAAGACAATTAAAAAAATGGTTGCCACAGTATATTGCTAAAGAACTGCCACAAATTCAGGCTGGATGAGGTAGAACTACCACAAATTCAGAAGAGGATATGGAATTAGGGATACCATTGATGATGTCAGATGGATCTTGGCTGAGAAAGCAAAGGATACCAGAAAGAGTATACCTGTGTTTTATTGACTATATAAAGCACTTGATTCTGTAGATTATAACAAATTAAGGATAATATTTCAAATAATGGTAATTTCAGAACACTTAATTGTCTCATGAGGAACCTGTACATAGACCAAGAGGCTTCCATTTGGTCATTTGAACAGAACAAGAGGATATTGCATGGTTTAAAATCACGAAAGGTGTTCATCAGGATTATATCTTTCCATCATAATTATTCATTCTACATACTAAGAAAATGATCTGAGATGCTGAACTGTGTAAAAAGAACAGAGCATCAGGACTGGAGGAAGACTCGTTAACAGCCAGTGATATATATGCAGATGGCACAACCTTGCTTGCTGAAAGTGAAGAGGACTTGAATCATTTACTGATGAAGATCAAAGACCCAGCCATCAGTAAGGATTACACCTCAAAATAAAGAGAACAAAAATATTCACAACTGGACCAACAAGCAACATCACAATAAATGGAGAAAAGTAAAGTTCTTAGGGATTTCATTTTACTTGGATACACAATCAACAGCAATGGAAGCAGCAATCAAGAAATCAGATGTCATGTTGCACTGGTCAAATCTAAAGTGTTCAGTAGTAAAGACATGACTTTGAAGACTAAGATGTGCCTAACTCAATCCATGATATTTTCAATTCTCTTATATGCATTTGAAAACTGGGTAATGAATAAAGAAGGTAAAAGAAGAGTTGATGTCTTTGAATTATGGTGTTGGAGAATAATACTGAGAATATCATGTACCAGAAGAACAAACAAATCTGTCCTAAACTAAATGCATCTGGAATGCTCCTTACAATCAAGAATGGTAAGATATCATCTCATCTACTTTTGTCATGTTGTGAGAAGGGACTTGTTGTTGTTATGTGCTGTTGAGTCAGACCCGACTCATAGTGACCCCTCCTTGGGTTTCCGAGGAATTATCACTATGGAAGTAGATTGCCCCATCTTCCTTCCGAGGAGTGGCTAGTGGGTTTGAACTGCCAGCCTTCTGGTTAGCTGTCAAGTACCTCAGGCACTATGTTACCAGAGAAGGATATCATGCTTGGTAAAGAAGAGGGTAAGTGTAAAAAGGTAAAATCCTCAAATACATGGACTGATACTGGCTTCAAGAATAAGCTCAAGCATAGCAAAGATTGTGAAGTTGGCACAGGACTAAGTATTGTTTTGTTCTGTTGTACATAAGGTCACTATGAGTTAGAGCCAACTGGATGGCACCTAACAACATCAAAAAGAGACAATTGTACATCATTGTATTTCCATTATTTTTTCTTTCTTTTATTCAGATTTGGGTGAAGATTTACAGAGCACATTCACTTTCCATACAGAAGTTCACATATACTTTGTCTCATGTCATTGACCACAGTTTAC
>NW_006922125.1:1729644-1744162 GCF_000298275.1 Orycteropus afer afer
GTGTTCTTAAGCCCCAGGAATCTGCCAGAGAGCTGTCTCTTTAAATGTCCAAAATAGTCAAGCCACTTTTTAAACCTTCAAAATGGTGGCATCCTCTGGACTGGCAAAAGTCCACAGTCCAGCCCACCTATCCACCTTTCTCTTCACCTTCTCCGTTTGTTCCCCAGCCACTGTGCAGAGTCCTCCATGCAGTCCCTGGCTAGCAGGGTGATTTGTAGGTTAATTCTTAGGTCCTACCACCACTTGGGAATCTCCAAGCTGTCTGTGCCATCAGGATCGCTCAGGCTCACTGCCAGACTGCAGCTCCATCTGTCTCATTTTTCACGCAAATTCTTCTGCTAGTTGGGGATTAGTCCACTTGTATATCCTTCTCTTCAAGGCTCAGGGGTCCAGGATTATCTTCTGTGCCTGTGTTAATTGGTTTCCCTTTCCTTTGTTGAAGAGGGTCTGTGCAGTCTTTCTGCCTAGTCCACCATCTTGCCAGAGCTGCCTGTATTTCCATTTTAATATTATCTTTATAAAAAATTTATTTGGTTATATCCACATATGATATCATAATTTAAACTTTGATAACATCTACAATTTTTAATTTTGCTACAAATCTTTAAAGACAGAAACCTCTACTTCAAAGTATAAAAACCAAAATCAATTACAAGTTTAGCAAAAATTATGTGTACTTCTGATAAATCAATTTTCAATAGGTTTTACTGATTTAAATTTAATGATGTAGATGAGTAAAGCTTTTAGTATCCTCATTTGTTGAAGTGGTATGTCTCAAAATGAGAAGAAACAGCTGCAAACATCCATTAATAATCTGAACATGGAATGCGCAAAGTATGAATCTAGGAAAATTGATGGTTGTAAAAAATGAAATGGAACACAAAAAGATTTATATCCTAGCCATCAGTGAGCTGAAATGGCTTGGTTTTGGCCATTTTGAAACAGACAATCATATGATATAATATCCCAGGAATGACAAATTGAAGAATGGAGTGGCATTAAGCATACAAAGAATGTTTGAAGATCTATCCTGAATTATAATGCTGTCAGTGATAGAATAATATCCATACACCTACAAGGAAGGCCTCTTAATACTAGTATTATTCAAATTTATGCACCAATCAAAGCCAAAGATGAGGAAATTTAAGGTTTTTACCAACTTCTGGAGTCTGAAATTGACCTAACATGCAATCAAGATGTGCTGATTATCACTGGTGATTGGAATGCAAAAGTTGGAAACAAAGAATAATCACCCATAGTTGGAAAATTTGGCCTTGGTCATAGAAATGGCAGTAGAGATAGCACGATAGAATTTCACAAGTCTAATGACTTATTCATTTCAAATACCTTTTTGTCAACAACACAAACAGCAGCTATACACATGGACTTTGCCAGATGGAGTACACAGGTTTGAGATTGATATCTGTGGCAAGAGGCGATGGAAAAGCTCAATATCTTCAGCCAAAACAAGGCCAGGAACTGATTGTGGAACAGACCATCAACTGCTTATATGCAAGTTGAAGTTGAAGACAATTAAACAAGTCCATGAGAACCAAAATATGACTTTGAATATAATAAGCTGAATTTAGAGACCATCTTAAGAATAGATTTAATGCATTGAACACCAGTGACCAAAAACCAGAGGGTTTGTGGGATGACATCAAGAACATCATCTATGAAGAAAACAAATGGTCATTATGAAAACAGAAAAAAAGAAAAGACCAAAATGGATGTCAGAAAAGACTCTGAAACTTATCATTGAACAAAGAATAGCTAAAGCAAAAGGAAGAAATGTCAAGTTAAAAGAGCTGAACAGAAAATTTCAAAGAGCGGCTTAAGAAGACAAAGTCAATTATTATAATGAAATGTGCAAAGAAGTGGAATTGGAAATTCAAAAGCGAAGTACATGCTCAGCATTTCACAAGCTGAAAAAACTTAAGAAAAATTTAAGCCTCAGGTTGCAATACTGAAAGATTCTATGGATAATATATTGAATGATTCAGGAAACATCAAAAGAGGATGAAAAGAATACACAAAGTCACTTTACCAAAAAAACTGGTCAACGTTCATCCATTTTGGGAGGTGACATATAACCATGAAGTCAAGGCTTCACTGAAGGAAGTGGTGAAAAACAAGGCTCCAGGAGTTGACGGAATACCCAATGAGACTTTTCAACAAATGGGTGCCTCACTGGAGACACTGACACGGCTATCCCAAAATATTTGGAAGACAGCTACCAGGCCAACTGACTGGAAGAGATCCATATTTGTACCCAGTCCAAAGAAAAACGATCACAAAGAATGTGGAAATTATCAAACAATATCATTAATATCACATACACGTACAATTTTACTGAAGATAGTTCAAAAATAGTTGCAGCAGTATATTGACAGAGAACTTCCAGAAATATAAGCTGGATTCAGAAGAGGACATGGAATGAGGAATGTCATTGCTGATGTCAGATGGATCTTGGCTGAAAGCAATGGATACCAGAAAGATGTTTGTGTTTTATTGACTGAGCAAAAGCATTCAATTTTGTGGATCATAACAAATTGTGGGTAACAGTGACAAGAATAGGAATTCCAGAACAATCAATTGTACTCATGAGGAAACTGTACATAGACCAGGAGGCTGTTGTTTGAACAGAACAAGGGGACACTGCATGGTTTAAAACCAAGAAGGGAGTGTGGCAGGGTTGTATCCATTTGCCATACTTATTCAATCTGTATATTGAGCAAATAATACGAGAAGCTGGACTATATAAGAAGAATGTGGTATCAGGATTGGAGGAAGATTCATTAACAACCTGTTTTATTTAGATGACACAACTTTGCTCACTGAAAGTAAGGATGACTTGAAACACTGATGAAATTGAAGACTACAGTCTGCAGTATGGGTTACACTTCAATATAAAGAAAATACAAATCTTCACAATGGGACCAATAAACAACATCATGATAAATTGAGAAAAATTTGAAGTTGTCAAAGACTTCATATTACTTGGTTCTACAATCAACACCAATGGAAGCTGCAGTCAAGATATCAGACATCATATAGCATTGGGGAAATTGGCTGCAAAAGACCTCTTTCAAGTGCTGAAGAGCAGAGATATCTCCTTGAAAAATAAGACATGCCTAACCCAAACCATGACATTTTCCATTGCCTCATATGCATTTGAGGGGTGGACAATGAATAAGGAAGACTGAAGAGGAGTCGATGCTTTTGAGTTGTGGTGTTGGTGAAGAATGCCTAAAGTACCAAGAACTGCTGAAAGAACTAGCAAATCTTTCCTGAAAAAAGTACAGCCTGAATGTTCATTGGAAGTGAGAGTGGCCAGAGTTCCTCTCACCTATTCTGGCCATGCTGTAAGAAGGAACAATTCCCTAGAGAAGGATATCATGCTTGGTAAAGTAGAGGTTCTCTGAAAAAGCGGAAGACCTTCCATGAAATGGAGTGACACAGTGGCTGCAACGATGGGTTCAGGTATAGCAAGGGCTATACGTGGGGCTGGCACAGGACTGGGCAGTGTTTCATGCTGCTGTGTATGGGGTCAATATGGGTCTGAGACGACTCGACAGCAACTAACAATAACAAACCTAATGTTCTTTGGTGGGTCCATTAACAAGCATTAATTGTTTAAATTAAAATACACAATTGTTGAGAGCACAATTTACTTATCAAATGAAAAATGTCAGGGAAAACATAAAGACTTCTATAAGCAAAGTATACAGTGCCAGAAGATTATTTGAAGACTGTGAATACTTCCTATAGCAAGAAACTATTTGAAATGTGCAAAATATCATTCTTTGCTATTTTTATTCAAATGAAAAAATGTGTAATTTCTTCTTTTTTTGCTAATCAAAGCTGTCTGTCTCATAAAACTTTCCACTTGTTACTTTCTCATAACATAAATTATTCATTTATTACTCTTAAAATGTATAATTAGTAAACGAGGAATTGCTCCCTTTGTTTTGTTTCATTTTTTTGGTCCCCATCCATTTGGAAGTTTTGCATTTATGGGATTTTGTAAAAGTAATGTATCTGCCAAACTATTTTCCACTATGGATTTTGTTGGCATCAAGTCAATTGAGACTCATCGCTATTCCATATATAAGGAAAAAAAAACTGCTCCAACCCACTGCCAAATTTTCTAGTAGTTGGATACTTGACTATTTGCTCCCCTTGAAGGCTTTCACTATAGGCTACAGCCATGTTATTAACCCTGGAGGACAATTACAGTAAAGAACAACATGAGGAATAATTATATTAACAATATAAATGTGATTTTAGAATTTTAAAAATAAATAATCAACATTAGAAGACATTTGTTATGGGTAATATTTTTGTGTGAGGTTAATTTATTTTAAGAATTGTTTTGGAGCTTAATAAAAACCTCTTATAATTTCCTTGATTTAATTGTATTTGTATCCTTGGATTGAGTGCCTTAATATTATAAAATGATATTTAAAAAAATGTCCATCATTAATGACAAACTCACAGAATTTATTTCATTCTCCATGCAGAAAAAAGCATCCCAGTTAATGGCATTTGCAATTTTGAACAACATTTCTGACTTTCTCAATATATATTTGTGCACTTTATAGTTGCATAACTTTCCGAATAACTTCTTCAATAGTCTTTGGGTTAGATCATCTGTTCAAATTGTTGCTCTTCAGTTACCCAGAAAACTGAAATTTATTTCACAAAATTATCTTTTAAAGAGAAACACTGGGACACATTTTCCTGTATTAATCAATCAATAGTATATATAATGTTTTGTGAAATATTTTTAGAAATAATTTGAGGAAAATCTTTAAATGCTTAAATAAATGAAAAAGTATGTGTAGTACCATATTTTTTCTTTTTTGTTGTTGTTTAGAGTATCAATGATGACATTTTATGAAATAGAATCACTACCATTGGTAATGTTATTTTGAACACATTCACTCCAATGTAATCCATCTCTTTGTCTCAAGTTTGATATCTAAAACAATTTTGGCATAACTCATCTGATGCTATTTCAATATGCTTTCCTTTTCCTATTAGATTATGGGACAGAAATCAAGTAAGAGATATGATCAGCAGTGCCCTCACTAAGGGGTGCAAGGCTGTGGACTGCACCGGGTGACACTGTCAGAAGGGATGACTTCAAAATGACTGTCCATAATATTTGTGTGCATTGTTTTGGGATAAATTTATTAGTTTTTGCTAAACATCCCTGTAGTTAGTTGTAACAAAGAAACACTTTCTAAGGCCAGCTTTAATGTATTGATATATCCATAAGGCTAAAATTCTATGGTAATTAACTTTTAATCCTTCTAATGTGCTCTAGTCAGAATTATCATATTATCCAATTATAATGAAGCTTCAAATCCCATGATTCCTCTGCCTGTACTGCAAGCACATGCTGTTGTTTTTTGTTGTTACTAGTGTTTTTATTTATGGAGCTCTGGTAACATAGTGCCTAAGGCACTTGGCTGCTAACCAGAAGGCTGACGATTCAAACCCATCAGCCACTCCACAGAAGGAAGATTGGGAAATCTACTTCCGTAGTGATACTGCCTTGGCAACCCAAGGAGGGGTCGCTATGAGTCGGGTCTGACTCAACGACACATAACAACACACAACAGTGTTTTTATAATTGCTGATTTTGTCAAATTTTCTGGTGTTTTAGCTACAGTGTTGTGGTAATCAGTATTTGTGAAGCTATATCAATAACTTTTTTTAAGAATAAAGACATAATTAAAGGAAAGAAGGAGAAAAACAAAAACAGGCTTCTGCTCAGTTATTAATAATGTAATTCCACATAGAAAAAATTGTACAAAGCATTTTTGTTAGTATCCATGTAATCTAAAAAAATATTACATTTATGCATTTTAAAACTATATCACATAGTTTTATATGATCAAAATTGATAATAAATATTACTAAGGATTCTGGAATAGGGGAAACCCCTTACAGGGGGTGACACCTAGTGAAACCATTGATCCTGGTTATCTAGAAATTGGGTACCACTTGTGGGTATCACACAGATTTGTTGTGTTGTTACCCAAATTTTGAACTGTTATTAGGGTCTGATAGTACTTCACAAAGCATGAAACCTGTAATACATTTTTGAAGTTCAAAATAGCTTAAAAATAGAATATTACTGGGTTATATCTTAATTCTACATTTTGACTATTCACAAAAGTGACTCAGACTGAAAAAATTAGTGAAAATAATGGGTTCATGTTTTTCAGTATAAATTAATGATATTACTCTAATGCATACTACTGAGAAATAGGTGTTGATATTGTGATAGCAATATCCAATATGGTAAATGGTAAACAAAATTTTCTCTAAGATTCCTCCTGACTTTAATGGAAAATCATGTATCATATAAGGTTTTCAAGGTCAAGCCAAAGAGAAATGACTATTCCAGACACCTAAATTAGAGAGATATGATTTCAAATGCAAGAGGTTGTGAACAAAATTGTATGCATTTTTTACAGTTGCATCAGTCATATATATGCATATATATATATATAATTTCATATTACTAAATGCCATATTATTTCTTATGATGCTTTTAAAATTATCTTGAATTTTTAAATCATTTAAATTCTATTTTACGGTATTATAATTAACCACTTTTTTAGTTAATTATAGTTAATTTAGAGGTGACAGATCAAAAGCAAGCATCTGTTTCCTAAGTAATATGTTTTCATTATATTATTATTATACGTCATTATCAGGAAAAGGTTATATGTAAAAATGACTTAATATAAACATTATATAAATAAGGAAATTTATATTGGCTATGGAAGAAATTATTATCATTTATGTTAACACTGTATTTCCAAGTTTATTTTATGTATTCCACCTCAAATTTGTTTTCAATAGAGCTTCAATTTCCTTGTAGTAGAAACACGTAATTGGATAGTTTGTCCTTTTCCGAAACCAATTTGTGAAACTTCGGGGTCCATGTGGCCTGGAACATCAAAAACAGAAAACTTTCACATGTCAGAGAATTCAGCATTTTTTATTATACCTTTTCTTTTAAATAAATATAATTTATTTTGTTATACAGACAAAAGATATTGCATTGGGTAATTCTGTTGCCCCAATGAACATGAATATTTGGGGGACATGTTGGCAGGGACACAGATTGTGTTTACTTGTCAGGACATGAGAAAGTGAGAAAAAGGAAAATGAAGGAGGATAAAATAGAAAACCAATGTGAATTTTTGTACATGGAACAAATTGGAACTTAGGCAATTTAAAGTTTGATAAATGCAATGTGATGACCTAAATTTGATAGCAAATGTTAATGTATTTGATTTTTAATACTTTCATTGATTTATAGAGGCAATATACAGAATGCATTGCTTATCTAATCTTTCTCTGAACCCATTCCAGACTACTATTCCTTAAGGAAATTATATTTTAACTTTAGCATGAGCAGGTCTCAATTATCTACTTCCATTAAGAAAGCATTCAATGGAATATGAGAATTTTTGTTTGATTTAAATCTCTATAACTTCTATGATGTAACATTTTTATTAACTGTATTATTTCATTAGCACATTCTTCAGAACACTGTAAAATGATATTATAGTTAAGTACTGGAATGTGCTTAACAAGATCCTTCAAATGTTCTTCTATATGCATAAAGATAAGTAGGAAAAAATATTTTCAATTAATATGTAAGAGATGAAGGTGACCTTAATAAGTTGTAAAAATTCAGCTTCAAACTTTTTGATGGAATTATTTCTGAAGAATTAAAATGAGACCTTCCAACCTGCACCCCAGTTTTTAGAAAATCCAGTCCATCAAATCTTGGTATTCAGACAGAATTTTCTCTGGGGATAGAAGTATTACTGGTTTCCTAAGAGACACATGTCCTTCATATATTTCATATTAATGATTAGGGTGAGTTGAGTGAAGTCATTTTAGAAAAGGGAACAATTTTTATAAAAAATTGAAACATTAATATAAGAGCTATGTTTCCCTGACTGCAATATTAAATACCTTTATTTAAAATACATATGTGATTTTACCAGTATTTGTTCCTTGCCTTCTTATGTGAGTGCTTCAAACTCAGAGGTTAATGTAAATTTTAAGCACATTTAAATACCACATGCTATAATAATAGAGATAATAATGGTGGTCAACTTTCAGTGGAAATTATATAACAATATTAAGTATTAGTTTACATTTGAGAAAATACTAAAATAACAAAAATATTTCTTGAATTCTCTCCTATACTGTATATGCTGTATTTTTCTACTATGAACAAACATATTCAAATTTATAAATTATAAGCAAAATAAGTAAATATAATAGTCAACATAAAAGAATAGTAATTATAAAAGATAAATATTAATCATGTACACTTGAAGCAAAATTGTAGTCAGCATTTTGACATTATAGATTTGAGTGAAACTGAGAATAAATGATACAGGTTATGTGGCTGCAAGCGTTGTAAAAAAAAAAAAAAAATGCAAAGCCAACATCAGTGTATAGAAAGTTTGATAAAATTATTTGTAAGATAACAACAAATTGTAAAAACTTTAAAAGCATAACATATAAACTGATAAGTATGACTAGTAATGACATTTCTCTGACACCTTATTTTCTCTTGAAGTACCTGAGATATATGTAAATTAATTAATACATGATTAATAAATATAATTATAAAATAATCCATTAATTCTTTAGTATATTGATGACTAGAGTAAATAGAGTAAGATAAAAATCATTTTTAAGTATCAGTCTATTTAAAATAATAAAAGTAGAAAAGAACATTCAAAAGAATTATATGTCCTTTCCACTCAAACAAACATTCCCACACTTAGGCATATTGAGTTGGTGTGAATGGTTAAGTGACCAGCTGATAATCAAAAGGTTAGCATTTCTAGTCCACCCAGTGTCATCCTGAAAGAAGTGTTTGGCAATCTACTTCCAAAAGGTCACAGCCATTGAAAGCCTTATGAAGAGTTCTGCTGAAACACATTGGGTCATAATGAGTCGGAGTTGATTTGATGTTAACTAGTGGGTGCACACATGATTTGTGGTAATGTGATACTGACTTCTTTGACAGGAGATGATTAACAGGATTATTATTAACTTTAATTTTCATGAAAATATGTTATTTATAAAATCAAGTGAATGGATAGAATAATTTTTCCTAAGAATAATCATTTAAAAAACAAACTTATAATTATTAATTAGACAATTTTATAATAATTCTCTTAATATAGATGAGCAGTACTTAATAGCTAATAAAATAGTCACAATTTTTAACTCAGTCTAGGATAAGTAATTTGATTTAATGACATTAAATGCAAAGTTCAACATACTTATCATATGTTCTGCTATGCCAGGATGAAACACAAAAGAAGAATGGCATGGCATTGTTTGTAAAAAAAGAAAAAAAGGATATTTCAAGATCTATCCTCAAGCACAATGCTGTCAGTGATAGGCTAATACCCATAGGCCTACAAAAAAAAAACAATTAATACTACTAATAATAAAATCTACTCACCAAGCATTAAAGCCAAAGATGGAGAAATTGAGTATTTTCACCAATGTCTTCAGTCTGAAATTGACCAGACATGCAATGAAAATGCATTGATAATTACTGTTGTTTGGAATATGAAAGTTGGAAACAAAGAAGCATTGATAGTTGGAAAATGCCATTATGGTGAAAGAAATGACATTGGAGACCTCATGATAGAATTTTGCAAGACCAATGATTTATTCAATGCAAATACCATTTTTAACAACAAAAACAGCAACTAAACCTGTGGAGTTCAACATATGTAATACATAGTAATCAAATCAACTATATCTGTAGAAAGATATAATGAAAAGCTTGATATTAAAAGTTTACAAGAAGCCCAGGGGATGATTGCTGGACAGACCATCAAGTTGAAGCTGGAAAAAAAAAAAATTAAAACATGTCTAAGAGAGCCAAAGTATGACATTGAGTATATCAGACCTGAACTTAGAGATCATATGAAAAATAGATTTGACACACTGAACACAAATGACTGAAGATGAGATGATTTGTAGGATGACATCAGAAGATTACACATAAAGAAAACAAAAAGCCATTAATGAGACAGGAAAGGGACAAAGACCAAAATGGATGCCAGAAAACACTCTGAAAATTGTTCTGTAATGGAGTGTAGCTAAGGTAAATGGAAGAAGTGATGAAATAAAGCAGCTGAAGAGATTTCAAAGGACAGCTCAAGAAGACAAAGTAAAGTATTATAATGAAATGCAAAGACCTGGAGTCAGAAAACTAAAAGGGAAGAACATACTCTTCATTTCTCAAGCTGAAAGAGTAAAGAAAAAATTCAGGTATCAAGTTGCAATACAAAAGGATTCTATGGGCAAAATACTGAATGATGCAGAAAGCATCAAAAGAAGATGGGGGGAATAAGCAGATTAATTGTAACAAAAATAACTGTTTGATGTTAACAATTTCAACAGGTTGCATATAATCAAGAATTAATGTTGCTGAAAAAAGTCCAACCTGCACTGAAGGAATTGCAGAAAAACAAGTCTCCAGAAACTGACAGAATACCCATTGAGATGGTTCAAAAAACAAATTCAGTACTGGGGTTGCTCACTTGTTTGTTTATGTTGGGAAAATTTGAAGACAGCTACCTAGCTAGTCGACTGGAAGAAATCCCTATTTGGGCACATTCCAAAGAAAGGTGAGCTAATAGAGTGCAGAAATTATTGAACAATATTGTCAATATCACATGCAAGTAAAATTTTGCTAAATATAATTCAATATAGCTTGCAGCAGTGGTTTTACAGGGAACTGCCATAAATTCAAGCCACATTCAGAAGAGGACATGGAATGATAGATATCATTGCTAATGTCAGATGGGCCTTGGCTGGAAGCAAAGAGTACAAGAAAGATGCTCATGTATTTTTTATTGACTATGAAAAGATATTTTACTGTGTGGATCATAAGAAAGTGCGGATAGCATTGTGAAGAATGGGATTTCCAGAACACTTCGTTGTGCTCCTAAGGAACCTATACACAGACCAATAGGAAGTTGTTGAAATATAACAAGAGAATATTGCATGGTTTAAAATCAGGAAAGGTGTATGTCCGGGATGTATTGGTTCACTATGCTTACTCAGTCTGTTTGCTGAGTAAATAATCTGAGAAATGGGACTATATGAAGAAGAATAAAGCATTAGCATTGGAGAAAGACTTATTAATAGCCTACAACATGGAGATGAAACAATATTGTTTGCTGAAAGTGAAGATGACTTAAAGCATTTACAGATGAAGATCAATAAGCCTTCAATATGGCTTATATTTCAACATAAGGCAAACCAAACTCCTCACAACTGGACTAATAAGCACCATCATGATAAAAGGAGAAAAGTTTGAAGTTGTGAAGGGTTTTGTTTTACTTGTATCCACAATTAATGCCCATGGAAACAGCAATAAAAAAATCAGATGAAGAATTGCACTGGACAAAAATGATGCAAAATACCTCTTAAAAGTGTTAAAGAGCAAAGATACCACTTTGAAGACTAAGGTGACCCTGACGCAAGCCATAGTATTTCAATCACCTCATATACATGTAAAAGGTGCATGCTTAATTGACGATTAAGGAAGATTGCAGAAGAATGACGCATTTGAATTCTGCTGTTGGTAAAGAATATTAAGAATGAAATAATCTTTCTTGGATGAGATACAGCAGGAATGTTCCTTAAAAGTAAGAATGGGAAGACACATACTTTGGCCATGTTGTTAGAAGGGACCATCCCTAGAGAAGGATACCATGGTTGGTAAAGAGTCAGAGAAAATGGGAAGACCCTCAAAAGATGGATTGACACGGTGGCTGCAACAATGGACTGAAGTATCTCAATATTTGTGAGAATGGCACATGATCAGGCAGTATTTCATGTGTTGTTTATAGGGTTGTTATGAGTCAGAACCCCTCGACTGCACCTAACAGCAACCCAACAATTACATTTAACACTTTGAAAATCCTTCATTTATGCAATGCACTGTTAAAAATGCTTTAATATGTTTCCTCAACTCATTTCCAGTTGAGAGATTCAGTTGAGGAGAGAGAACTCAGGCACGCCCAAAGCAGCAGGGTGGGAGAAAGGGGATTAAAAGCCAGGACCCGGACAGAGGAGCAGTCAGCCGCAGGGATCCAGGTAAAGTTGGTATGAGATTTTTCCAACAGGGAGACAAAATTGTCGGTCGGTTTGTCCTACATGGTGACGTGTTAATGTGAGTTTTGAGGCTGAGCCACTGGTGTTTCAAACCCAGCAGGATGCACAGAGTGCACAGGTATCAGCCCAGCTTATAGACTGAGCTCAACAGACTGGGAAGAAGGAGGAGGGTGTCCACTTCTTAAAGAATTGACCAGGGAAAACCTTATGAATAGCAAAGAAACACTGTTTGATATATTACCACACAACTTTATAAATACTCTGGTTAGGTTAGAAGGCTTTCAAAATAGGACTGGGAAAGAGCTGTATCATCTGAGTAAACCCAGCTTTAGTCCTGTGGATAATGAAAAGCTTTTGAGACCTCCATTTGCTGATGTGGCACCATTCAAATTGAAGAGAAACAGCTGCAGACATCCATTAATAATCAGAACATGGAATGTACAAAGTATGAATCTAGGAAAATTGGAAGCTGTAAAAAATGAAATGAAAGACATAAAGACTGATATCCTCAGCATTAGTGAGTTGAAATGGACTGGTTTTGGCCATTTTGAATCAGAAAACCATGTGATCTACAATGCCAGCAATGACAGTTTGAAGAGGAATGACATGGCATTCATCATCACAAAGGATGTTTCAAGATCTGTCCTGAAGTACAATGATGTCAGTGATAGGATAATATCCATATGCCTACAAGAAAGACCCATTAATATGACTCTTACTCAAATTTATTCACCAACCACCAAAGCCAAAGATGAGGAAATTAAAGATTTTTATCAACTTCTATAGTCTGAAATTGACTGAACATGCAATCAAGATGTGTTAATTATCACTGGTGACTGGAATGCAAAAGTTGGAAACAGAGAAGAATCACCAGTGGTTGGAAAATTTGGCCTTGGTGACAGAAATAATGCTGGAACTCGCATGGTAGAATTTTGCAAGACCAACAACTTGTTCATTGCAAACACCTTTCTTCAACAACACAAACGGTGGCTCTACACGTGGATTTCACCAGATGGAACAGACAGGAATCAGACTGACTACGTCTGTGGCAAAAGGTGGTGGAAAAGCTCAATATCTTCAGCCAAAAACAGGCTTAGAGGTGATTGTGGAACAGACCATCAACTGCTCATAGGCAAGTTCAAAATGAAGTTAAATACAATTAAAACAAGACCAAGAGAGCCAAAATATGATCTTGAATATATCCCTCCTGAATTTAGAGATCATCTAAAAAATAGATCTGACGCATTGCACACCAATGATTGAAAACTAGAATAATTCTGGGAGGATATTAAGATCATTATCTATGAAGAAAGCAAGAGATCACTAAAAAGATGAGAAAAGAAGACCAAAATGGATGACAGAAGAGTCTCTGAAACTTGCCCTTGAGTGGAAAGTAGGTAAAGCCAGTGGAAGAAATGACAAGATAAAAGAAATGAACAGAAGATTTCAAAGAGCAGCTTGAGCAGACAAAACCAATTACTATAAGGAAATGTGAAAAGACCTGGAGTTTAAAAACCAAAAGGGAAGAACACATTCAGCATTTCTCAAGCTAAAATAATTGAAGAAAAAATGGAAGCCTCGAGTTGCAATATTGAGAGATTCTTTGGGCAAAATATTGAATGATGCAGGAAACATCAGGAGAAGATGGCAGGAATACACAGAATCACTGTACCAAAAAGTACTGGTTCATCTTCTCCCATTTCAGGAAGTGGCATTTGATCTAGAACCAATGGTACTGAAGGAGGAAGTCAAAGGTGCAATGAAAGGATTGGCAAAGAACAAAGCTCCAGGAATTGATGGAATACCCATGGAGATATTTCAACAAATGGATGCTCCATTGGAGGCACTCACTCAGTTATGCCAAGAGATTTGGAAGACAGCTACCTGGACAACTGACTGGAAGCGATCCATATGTGTACCCATTTCAAAGAAAAGTGATCTCACAGAATGTGGAAATTATAGAACAATATTATTAATATTGCCCGCAAGTGAGATCTTACTGAAGATAATTCAAAAACGGTTGCAGCAGTATATTGACAGAGAACTTCCAGAGGTGTAAGCTAGATTCAGAAGAGGAGTAGAACAAGAGATATCATAGCTGTTGCAAAGAATACCAGAAAGATGTTTACTTGTGTTTCATTGACTATGCAAAGGCATTTGACTGTGTGGATCATGACAAATTATGGATAATATTGAGAAGAATGGGAATTCCCAAACACTTGATTGTACTCATGAGGAATCTGTACCTTGACCAGGAGACTGTCATTCGAACAGAACAAGGGGACACTGCATGGTTTAAAATCAGGAAAGGAGTGTG
>NW_006922125.1:1744752-1754130 GCF_000298275.1 Orycteropus afer afer
CAGACTTCGTCTCACCTATTTTGGTCATGTTGTCAGAAGGGACCATTCCCTGGAGAGGGATGTCATGCTTGGTAGGGTGGAGGGTCGACGAAAGAGGGGAAGTCCTTCAATGAGATGGATTGACATGGTGGTTGCGATGATAGGCTCAAGTATAGCAGGGATAGTGGAGCTGGGGATGGATCGAGCAGTATTTCTTTCTGCTGTGCATGGGGTCGCAATGAGTCAGAGATGACTGGACGGCACCTAACAACAACAACAACAACAACAACAACTCATCTCCAAATTTCTGTAAGAAATGTTACCAACATCTCTCACTTAGGAAACTACAGAAGTGGGATTTTATGAGAGTGTGAATTTTCAATAACTACCATTTAATACCATGAAGCTGAAATACATTTATTTTTCTTTTTCTATAAGGTTTAAATTACAACCTGTGTAAATATGTAAATATATGTACCAGAATTTTGATATGCTTGACAATTTCTCATCTGAATGTTGTTGTTTTTAGTTGCTATCCAACAAAACATTGTCTGGACCTGTGACATCCTCACATTTCTTGCTATGCTTGAAATTATTGTTGTAGCCACTGTATTAATGGCTTGATGATCTTTCTCTTTTTTGTCGACCATCTTCTTTACCATGTATATTGTCCTTCTTCAATGAATGGTCCCTCCTAATAATGTGTCCAAAATATGAGAAGTGAAGTCTCACAATCCTAGCTTCTAAGGAGTATTCCAGATGTACTTCTGCAAAAGAGATTTGTTCATTCTTCTGCCAGTCCATGATACATTCAAAATTCTTCATCAACACAATACAAAAGCATCATTTCGTGTATGGTCTTCCTTATTCATTATCCAGTTATCAGATATATAGGAGATGATTGAAAATACCATCACTTGGATCAGGTGCACCTTAATTTTCAAAGTGACATCTTGCCTCTTTAGCACTTTAAATTCCTTATTCATTGTCCGGATTTCATATGACTATGAGGCTACTGGAAGATCAACACTTGATTCAGGCACACTTTGCACATTAAAGTGGCATTTTTGTTCCTTAACATTTTGAAGATGTCTTTTGCAGCAGATTTGCACAATATTACACATAATTTGATTTCTTGTCTGCTGCTTCCATGAGCATTCATTGTGGATGAAAATAAAATGAAATCCTTGACAACTTCAATCTTTGATCCATTTATCACGATTCTGTCTATTGGTCCAGTTGTGAGGATTTTGGGTTTCTTTATGTTGAAATATAAGCCATATTGTTGCTGTTGTTGTTAGGTGTTGTCTAGTCAGACCCAACTCATAACGACCCCTCCTTGGGTTTCCAAGGCAGTATCAATATGGAAGTAGTTTGCCCAACCTTCCTTCCAAGGAGTGGCTGGTGTGTTTGAACTTCCAGCCTTCTGGTTAGCAGTCAAGTGCCTTAGGCACTATGCTACCAGAGCTCCCAAGCCATATTGAAGGCTGTAGAATTTTATATTAATCAATAAGTGCTTCAAGTGTTCTTCATTTTGAGCAAGTAACTTTGTGTGATCTGCATATTGCATACTGTTCATGAGCCCTTCTCCATTCCTGATGCTGCACTTTTATTCATGCAGTCCAACTTCTGAGATTGTTTGTTCAGCATACAGTTGAATAAGTCTGGTGAAAAGATATATCCATGACATTTGTTTTAAACCACGCAGTATCTCCTTGCTCTATTTGAACAAGTACTACTTGGTCTAAGTACAGGTTCTTCATGAGCACAATTATGTGCTCCAGAATTCCCTTTCTTCCCAGTGTTACCCATAATTTGTTATGATCCACTCAATTGGTTGCCTTTGGATAGTCAATCAAACATATTTTTAAACATCTTACTTGTGGTCTTTGCATTCAGCCAAGATCCATCTCGCATCAGCAAGTGATATCCCTCCTTCTAGGCCCACTTCTGAATTCAGCTTCAATTACTGGCAGTTCCCTGTTGTGTTAGGCTAAGTTCTCTAGAGAAGCAAAACCAGTAAAGCTTATATATACATATAGAGAAAGAGAAATTTATCTTAGGAAAATGGCTCACACACTTATAAAAGCTGACATGTCCCAAGTTTTTGGATCAAACATCAAGCTGGAGGCTTTTCCTGACTCACACAGCTACAGGGGCTGATAAGCTCAAGGTTGGCAAGCAGTTATGGGCTGTTGACCACAGCAAATGACGAATCCAAGATCTCTAGGATGAATGATGAATTATTCACTCTCGAACAGTTGTAGGCAGAACAACAGGATCCCGATCCACAGAAGAGTGTCTATTTTTCTCAGGATGTCCATAAATATATTGGAAGCAGACCACACCCCTAGGGAAACACCTTTTCAATGGATTGGCTCTCAAAACATGTATGTATGATCTCATCATGGTAATTATCCACATCACAACTGCTTAAACCATTCAGAATTGTGGTCCAGCCAATTTGACACCCAACTCCAACTATCATTCCTGTCAATGTATTTGCTGCAACCATTTTTTTTTTCATTATTATTATTTTCAATAATATTTCACTTACATGTGATATTAATGATATTGTTCAATAATTACCACTTTTTGTTGCATCATCTTTCTTTGGAATGGACATGGGTATAAATGTCTTCCAGTCTATGGCCAGGTAGCTGTCTTCAAAGTTTCTTGGCATAAATGAGTGAACATTTCCAGGAATGCATCAATGCCTCATTGTTGATACATCTCAATGAATATTCTGTCAATTCCTGGAGGCTTTTTTTTTTTTTTTTCCTACAATCCCCTTAGTGTACCTTGGACTTCTTCCTTCACTGTTATCAGTTGCTCATCATATGCTACCTCCAGAAATGTCTGAACATCAACCAATTATTTTTGGTATGATTATTCTATGTATTCCATCTTCTTTTAATGTTTTCTGCATTGTTCAATACTTTGTTAATAGAATCCTTCAATATTACAACTCAAGGCTTTAATACTTTCTTCAGTCTTTCAGCTTGAAGAAATGTTGTGTGTTCTTCCCTTTTGATTTTCTAATTCCAGGGTTTTGGACTCACTGCCATCAAGTTGAACCCAACTCATAGCGACCCTTCCTTGGGTTTCTGAGTTATATCACTATGGAAGTAGATTGCCCAGTCTTGCTTCCAAGGAGTGGCTGGTGAGTTTGAACCACCAGCCTTCTGGTTAGCAGTCAAGTGCCTTAGGCACTATGCTACCTTTGGACATTTACTTATAATACTTTGTCTTCTCCAGCCACCATTTGAAATCTTCTATTCAACTCTTTAATTTAATCATTTCTTCCATTTACTTTAGCTATTCTCCATTCAAGATCAAGTTTTAGAGTCTCCTCTGACATCATTTTGGTCATTCATTCCTTTCTTGTCTTTTTAATGACCTTTCTTCATGATTTTATTTTGGTGTCCCATAGCCTATATCTAAATTAAAGGCCTTGATGTGAGATTAGTTAGGAGAATTCTCTCTCAATGAATACCACAATCACCAAGGGTAGAAGGCCTAACAAACTTCTCTGACCAATTTTCCTCTTGTTGAAATGGTAATAGAACAATAGGAGGTGAGGAAGAAGGAGTTAAAAGGCTACTATATGTTAAATTAGTAAGAGGAAAAGTCATCTGAATGAAAACTTTTTTTTTTTTCTTTTTGCTTTTCCTGACAAGTACTTTTACCCCAAAAGCAAAAATTGTGAAGGAACTGATCTGGGACCTGTTTCTGGAGACATGCAGAATTATTCCACCCTCCTGAGGTGAAACCACATCTTCAAGTCTCAAATAAAATGAGACTTTGATGTTAGCAGCATTTTTTTTTTCTTTTTCCTACAATATCAAACTTGAGACAATTTCTTTCTTTGACACCAAATTCATACACAATAGATAATTTTGAAACACACTGGTCAGTGAGTCTGATATTTAATGACTAAATATTTCAACAAGTTTTCTCCAGAAAAAGTTATGGAAAAACAGATGTTTCAAAGATGGGGTACCATTCAGTAAATATAAGTTATATCACACTTCACCAGCTTGACATTAACAATGTCAAACTGAAATTATATTGTTAAGTCCCAATATTTTAGTCCACATATTATATATCAAGAAAGTGTCTAAAAATAACTTGCAGTTCTTTTCACCAAAACATGCATGTTATTTCCACTTTCATTGAATCTGGATCATTTTTTTGACTTAGTAGGCCAAGAACATGTAGCAGAGGTACAAATTCATAGGGGGTCTTGCATGCTTTCACTGTTGATTCATTTGGAAACATGTTACTTCCATATAAGGAAAGCTGGAATAATCAACTGGAGAATGAAAAAAAACATAAGTGGTTAAGGTCCAGGTGATGCCTGTAACATAGTAAGGCCATCTTAGAAAAGCTGGATATAGCCCATTCCAAAAAGATTGTATAGCTGTGATTATACCAAATTGATGTCATTGTCTAAATAAGTTAAGTTTTAGGGTGGCTTATGCTAACCAGAAGGCTGGTGGTTCAAATCCACCAGCCACTCCTCAGAAGGAATGTTGGGCAATCTACTTCCATAGTGGTATGGTATCAGAAACCTAAGGAGGAGTGACTATGAGTCAGATCTGACTTAATGGCAGTGAATTTATACAGCTGCAAATGACTGATATATCACAATCCACATTTAGAGAGTTTCTAGTCTTCCCTTCTTAAGACTCCTCTCTTAATATTAAATTACCATGAGGAGAAGTTAAGGTCCAACTTTGTTTATTTTTAGAAAATGGATGGAGTATGAACTCAGATGCATTTTCTTGGAGCTCAAGCAGTGTACAATCACTGACATGAATGTTTTGCTTCAAACAAATTGTTACAGTACTGCTGAAGAAACTTAATGTCAATAGAGAAATTGGAAAATTAAAATATATGTTGTTGTAAAAATATTTTGGCATTATTAGACCTTGTCTAACTTCACAAGTTGAAGGAGAGAGAATCAAGGTTATCAGTCCAAAGCTGATTCCTATGAGGTGGAAGTCATATATACTTCCACCTTCCAAACCTTTTACCAATTCTGACCCTAGCTGTCCCTCCTAAAGCATTTTCTGTTTCTCTGCTGGGTTCAATAATCCATTGCAATGGTCACACAGAATCGACAGACCATACTTAGAGTAATGGGGTTTATTAGGGAAGTAAAACAAAACAAAGCAAAGCAAAACAAAGCAAAATAAAACACTGCCATTGAGTTGAGTCCAACTCATAGTAACTCCCTTGGGGTTTCCAAGGCTATAAATCTTTAAAGAAGTGTTTTGGCTCATCTTCCTTCTGTGGAACAGCTGGTGGGTTTGAACTGCCATTCTTCTGGTTAACATCCAAATGCCTTGCTCATTATACCACAAGAACTCCTTATTAGAGAAGTAGAAGATTACAGTTCAGGACCAGGAATGACTCAGGATACAGTTCTTCAAACAGGAGAGCTTCTTGAGCATGCCAGTAGGCACTTTCACAAGGTTTCCATGTACCTTATTTGCAATATTATCAGGGTGTCCACTCCTCATGATGGGCCACAAGCACTTTAATTGCATATTCCCACCTAATCATCTAATGAGAGTTACAAAGACCATGGCTAGAAGGGCCATATTAAAGTAATTCACTACACTGCAGGCCACACCTTGTCTCTTCTAGACAATGGCCCTTTAATATTTGGACAATAACTTTTCTCTCTCTCTCTCTCTCTCTGTATGTATATATATATATATACCTTTTTACCAGTCCAAATCAGTAAATAACAATTAGTCTTTCCTTAGGACAAAAAGTCCTCAGGGTGAAGTCACTCAGATACCAATCATTCAAGTCTCCTGCAAGTACACCTATGATCTAGGTCAGGTTCTCCAAAACTCATCTCATTTTCACCCTTCTGACCCCTGAAAAAATTTAACTGAGAGAAGACTATTCCCTGGCTGAGTGTCCTTCAAGATATCAGCATAGCAAAACATTTAAGGGACTTTTGGTTCAGCTACTGTACTCTAGTCCAACAGTGCATTTGTTTTAGTGTACTCTTTCATACTTATAGACTCTACCATTATATTTTTTTAAATCAAATTCAACTCTATTAGCAGTCACTCATACTTGAAACATAAAATCCTGTCAACATCTCCCACCCTCTTGTCACCAGACCCAGTGAAAATCCGCCTTTGTTCCTCTTATTTTGAGTATAAGCACACTGATGAAAGCTTATGACACTCATTTCATGCCTTTATCTCCCCTCATTTTAGACAAACAATATTTAAATTGCCCATCTCTAACAGATCAGTACTCTGAGGAGACAAGCATGTTCCTTGCTCTGAAGGATCTTCTGTTCTGGTCAGGTTTCTGAGCATCTGCATGCATAAACACATCCATTCCAGAGGAAGCTACTAAATTGAATCAATATACACTAATTTATGGTGTCAAAATCTCTCTCCTCATTCTGTCTGGGTCTTGTCAGCTCATTATTAACCCCAATGGTCTAGGTCAGTGTGTCCAACCATGGGCTTGGTAGTCCAAAACTTCACTGCACTTCAGACCAATCAGTCCATTCTTTCCCTCTCATCCCTGGACCTGTGGGCTAGGTCAATGTCCAGTAGGGTCAGGAATCCATACAATTCTCTGTTCTTCATACAAGCCAGTCCCTTCTGTAACTCTCTATCTCATACCTAGCATCTGTAGGCTAGGTCAACTGATGCCAAAGGAATCCATCCAAACTCAGCCTTCTTCATTGTCACACATCACTCACTTCCACTCATTGAGTGGGCTCAAGTGGTCACTTCAAACAAACATATCATGCTACCTACTTTCTGGCTCCCTTTAACTTCCAGTTTTTCAAGTGATTTCTTCTGATAAAAACTACTTTTTCTGCTTCCATGCATTTAACGGCAAACCACTTACTCAAGATTCCAAAAATAGTCAATTTTCAAATGAAAATCTCTTCCTCTCCCAGTAATTCTAGGTGAGTCTGTATATTTTTTTCAAATGCAAATTTCCTGACTCCAAAAAATCAAGACAGATTTTTGACCTTAGCCCCTAAATACTCTATACACTGGGCTACTGGATTTAAACAAACAGCCTTTGTTACTTTTGGACAAACCTTAATTCCCCCTTTTTTTAGCATATCCAATTAAATATTGGTTGAAAAGATTGCATATTTTATGTTTTCTAATCTAAAATATCCAATATTAATTTTCATCATATATGTAAGTCTTTTGTATAACATAAGGTAGGAGAAACATTTAGTCCATATTAAATGCAGATTAAAATTTAAATCTTCTTTACATGTTCTGGTTTTCTTTCTTCTCTACCCCTGACTGTCTTCCCATTCATATGTTGTCTTAATTCCATGGTGCTGCTATAACAGAAGGGCCGCAAGTGGATGGCTTTAACAAACAAAAATGTATTCTCTTACATTTTAGGAAGCTAGAAGTCTGAATTCAGAGTGCTAGATCTAGAGAAAGACTTTTTCTGTCTTTGGATCCCAGCACAGGGATCATAGTCCAAAGGACACACTCCAGTCCTGGCCTCTCTTTCTTTGTGATAGTAGGTCCATTCTCTCTGCTTGTTTCCCTCTCCTTTTATCTCTTGTAAGATAAAAGTTGTTGAAGCCCGCGCATCATGAAGCTATCATTACATTGGATCATGGCTGTGATGGGACTTAGGGTGTTGCAACCCACCCTTAATCGTAATCATCTCCTTATACCTGATTGGTTTATCATGGCAGATCACATCATGGGCTATCATTCTGTATCTGCCACATTACAACAATGCATAACTTCTAAACAACTGAAAATCATGGCCTAGCCAAATTAACACAATTTTTGGGGGAGACACAATTCAATCCATGACATATTCATATGGGCTCCGGTATTTGGTGTGAGGAACTTAGTGTGGCTCAGTTTTGCTCCAAGCCATTCCAGATGCATATTTTCTCTTCCAGGCTACAGCATAACATCTCTTATCTCCTTTCATCCATTACAAATAACAACAACCAAAGTAGCCATCCAAGAATCCAGTTTTTATTCCCACACTCCTTTGCCCTTTCTCTTCCAAAGTCTCTTATTTCCATGAGTCAGGGGTCATTGCAACAAATCTCACTCTTGACCCCAACGGTACAAAATTGTGTACCTTGTCTAACTTCAGAGGGAGAAGAGTGAATCACCATTGTTGTTGTTATTGTTGTGTGCCATCAAATCGTCTCCAACTCATATTGATCTCTCCTTGGGTTTCTGAGGCAGTATCACTATGGAAATAGATTGCCTAATCTTGCTTCCTAGGTGTGGCTGGTGGGTTTGTACCACCAGACTTCTGGTTAGCAGTCAAATGCCTTAGGCATGACACCACCAGAGCTCCCAGATCACCATTAGCATCAGCACAAAGCTTATTCTGATGAGATGTAGGCCAGGAAATCTTCCAAATTCCAAACTTTCTACCAATTCTGACACAAACCATCCCTCCCACAGCATTCTCTAGTTCTCTGCTTGGTTCTATAATTCATAACAATGGCCATACAGAAGTCACAAACTATACTCAGAGCTATGGTATTTATTAGGGAAGTAAGAGGCAGCAGGGAGCAGTGCCAGACAAGGCTGGCAGCTAGAAAAGGTAAGGAGGGTGAGAGACAGCTCCCAAGGCATCAGGAAGCAGCTACAGACAGGGCAAGTGGCCAGAACAGGTAGTGGGAAGCCCAGGAAGTCAGCATAACAGTTTTAACAGCTAAGGGAGATGAACTTATCTGTTGGTTTGTCATAACATGGTGACTTGCATGTTGTTGTGAGGCTGGAGGCTGTGCTGGCAGGGTTGTCCATGGTGGACTAGTTTTGGTGGAGCTTCCAAACAGAGACAGACTCAGAAGAAGGAAGAGGCCATCCACTTCTCAAAGAATTGGCCAGTAAAAACTTTATGAATAGTACTGAAGCACAGTCTGATATATATTACTGGAAAACTTTATGAATAGCCCTAAAACACTGTCAGATACAGTGCTGGAAGATGACATCAGGTTGAAGGCACCCAAAATATGACTGGGAAAGAGCTGTCTAATCAGAGTAGATGCTACCATAATTATATGGATAAGGTAGAACTTTCAGAGCCTCCATTTGCTAAAGTGATATGACTCAATATGAGAAGGAACAGCTGCAAACATCCATTCATAATTGAAACATAAAATGCACAAATAAGAATCTAGGAAAATTGGAAGTTGTCAAAAATGAAATGAAACACATGAAGATTGATATTCTAAGCATCATTGAGCTGAAATAAACTGGTTTTGGCCATTTTGAATCAGATAACCATATGATACACTATTCCTGGAATGAGAAACTGAAGAGGAATGGCATGGCATTCATCATCACAAAGAATGTTTCAATATTTATCCTGAAGTACAAGGTTGTCAGTGATAGA
>NW_006922125.1:1754530-1755206 GCF_000298275.1 Orycteropus afer afer
TGGTCACAGCCAGCTACCCAGAGAGACCGAGTAGTTGAACCTGTGGGTTTGGGACCATAGTCACAGGGGACATCAAGCTCAATTGGCATAACATACTACAGAAACATTGTTCCACCTCCTACCTTGGCAAGTAGTGACTGAGACCTTAAAAGCTAGCAAGCTGCCATCTAGATGCAAAGATGGGTCTCTCCTCATCCAGAGCAAAGAAGAATGAAGAAAACAAAAAATCATTGTAACAATTAGTCCTACCGACTGGTACACCATCTGATCTGCAGCCTATATGACTATGAGACCAGAAGAACTAGATGGTGCCCAGCTACCATTGTCATCCACTTGAAAGGGGGTCTATGTAGGAGATCATTGATAGAGAGGGAGAACAATGTGGAACAAAACTCAAAATCATTGGAGGAAAAAGGCGGGGGGACCAGGTTTGCTGGTCCGATAGAGCCTGTTGGAAACACTGAGACTATGGCCCCACTGTTTCCAGCCGAACAAGGAGCAGGCATATGAGTTGAACATTTACCTCAGGTAGATACATTCCTTGGAGAGAACAATCATGGGAGAAAGAAGGGCTGCTTATGCACAGGAAGAGAGCTCAAGGGGCAGGAGTCCATGAAGGAATGGACACTGGGAGGAGGTAACTGTGGGGAGGAGGTGGGAGGGGAGCTGTTGCATT
>NW_006922125.1:1755333-1756921 GCF_000298275.1 Orycteropus afer afer
CAGAAGAGCTAAATAATACACTCCACCAACTTGGCCTTATAGATGTCTACAGATCACTTCACCCAACAGCAACACAATGTACATTTTTCTCTAGTGCACATGGAACTTTTTCAATGATAGACCATATGTTAGGCCATAAAGCAAACCTTAATAAACTTAAAAACATTGAAATACTACAAAGCATCTTCTCAGATCATAACGCTATCAAATTAGAAATCAACAATAGGAAGATCAACAGAAAGAAAAAGAGTAAACACATGGAAACTGAACAATACCATCCTAGAGATAGACTGGGTAAGAGAAGAAATAAAAATAGAAATTCAAAAATTCCTTGAATCAAACAAAAATGAAAGCGCAACATACCAAAATCTATAGGACACAGCAAAAGCAGTGATCACAGGCCAATTTATAGCAATATATGCACACATCAAAAAAGAAGAAAGAGCCAAAGTCAACACTTTAAATGAACATCTCCAACAATTAGACAAAGCCCACCAAGAAAAGCGCACAGTCACCAGAAGAAAGGAAATAATAAAAATATGAGCAGAAATCAATGAGACAGAAAATAAAAGGAGAATAGAAAAAATCAATAGGACCAGAAGTTGGTTTTTGGAAAAGATCAATAAAATTGACAAACCTCTGGCAAATTTAACAAAGGAACAGAGGGAGGAAATACAAATAATATGAATAAGAAACGAAGTGGGTGACATCACAACAGAATCAAACGAAATAAAAAAAAGATAATATCAGGATACAATGAAGAACTCAACTCCAATAAATTTGAAAATTTGGAAGACATGGACAGATTTCTAGAAACACACCATTTACCTAAACTAACACAGACTGATGTGCAAAAGTTGAACAGGCCCATCACAAAAGAAGAAATTGAACAGGTCATCAAAAAATTACCAATTAAAATAAGTCCTGGCCTAGACAATTTCACAGGAGAATTCTAAAAAACACTGAGAGAAGAACTGATAACAATCCTACTCAACTGTTCCAAAACATAGAGAAGGATGGAATTGTCCCTAACTCATTTTATGAAGCAAGCATAACCTTAATACTAAAACCAGGCAAAGCTATTCAAAAGGAAAGCTACAGACCAATATAGCTCATGAATATAGATGCAAAAATCTTCAAAAAAAATCCTAGCCAATAGACTCCAACAACATATCAAGAAAATCATTCATCATGACCAATTGGGGTTCATATCAGGTAAGCAGGGATGGTTCAACATTAGAAAAACAATCAACGTCATCCACCACGTAAATAAAACAAAGGAGAAGAATCATATGATCATTTCAATTGATGCAGAAAAGGCATTTGATAAAATCCAACACCCATTCCTGATCAAGACTCTGAGCAAAATAGGAATAGAAGGGACATTCCTCAACATAATAAAGGGCATTTATGCAAAACAAATAGCCAACATTATTCTCAATGGAGAAAGACTGAAACCATTCCTCTTGAGAACAAGAACCAGACAAGGATGCCTGCTATTACCACTTCTATTCAACATTGTACTGGAAGTCCTAGCCAGGGCCATAAGGCAAGAAAGGGAAATCAAAGGCATCCAAATTGGTAAGGA
>NW_006922125.1:1757021-1759468 GCF_000298275.1 Orycteropus afer afer
AGGAGTGGCTGGTGGGTTTGAACCACCAGCCTTCTGGTTAGCAGTCAAGTGCTTTAGCCACTAAGCTACTCAATATCTTCAGCCAAAACAAGTCCAGGAGCTGATTGTGAAACAGACCTTGAACTGCTCATATGCAAGTTCAACTTGAAGTCAATGATAATTAAAACAAGTCCACAAGAGACAAACCTGACCTTGAATATATCCCCCCTGAATTTAGAGACCATTTAAATAATACATTTGATGCATTGAACAACAGTGACTGAAAACCAGAGGAATTCTGGGATGACACCAAGAACAACATCCATGAAGAAAGCAACAGGTCATTAAAAAGATAGGAAAGGAAGAAAAGACCAAAATGGATATCAGAAGAGACTCTGAAATTTGTTCTTGAATGGTGAGTAGCTAGAGTAAATGGAAGAAATGACAAGATACAAGAACTGAACAGAAGATTTCAAAGAGTAGCTCAAGAAGACAAAGTCAATTATACTGAAATGTGCAAAGACATGGAGTTGGAAAGCAAAAAGGGAAGAACATACTCTGCATTTCTCAAGCTGAAACAACTAAAGAGGAAATTTAAGACTCGAGTTGTAATATTGAAAGATTCTATGGGCAATATATTGAATGATCCAGGAAACATCAAAAGAAGATGGAAGGAATACACAGAGTCACTATACCAAAAATAATTTGTTGATCTTCATCCATTTCAGGAGATGGCATATGATCAAGAACCAATGGTATTGAAGGAACAAGTCAAAGCTGCACTGAGGGAAGTGGTGATAGACAAGGCTCCAGGACCTGATGGGATACCCATTGAGATATTTCAACAAAGAGATGCTGCATTAGAAGCACTCACTGGCCTATGCCAGGAGATTTGGAAGACAACTATCTGGCCAACTGACTGGAAAAGATCCATTTTTGTACCCATTCCAAAGAAAGGTGATCCCACAGAATGTAGAAATTATCAAAGAATATCATGAATATTGCACGCAAGTAAAATCTTACTTATGATATTTCAAAAACATTTGTAATATTGACAGAGAAATTCCAGAAATGCAAGTTGGATTCAGAGGAGGACATGGAATGAGGGATATCATTGTGGATGTCAGTTGGATCTTGACTCAAAGCAAAGAATATCAGATAGTTGTTTACTTGTGTTTTATTCACTATGCACAAGCATTTGATTTTGTGGATAATAACAAATTATGGATAACATTCCAGAAAACTTACCTGTGCTTATGAGGAACTTGTACATAGACAAGGAGGCTTTTGTTCAAACAGAACAAGGGGACACTGCATGGTTTAAAATCAGGAAGGGAGTGCATCAGGGTTGTATCCTATCACCACACTTATTCAATCTGTATGCTGAACAAAAAATCAGAGAAGCTGTACTATATGAAGAAGAACATGACATCAGGATTGGAGGAAGACTAATTAACAACCTATGTTATGCGGACAATACAACTTTTCTTGCTGAAAATGAGGATGACTTGAAACACTTACTGATGAAGATTGAAGAATACAGTCTGCAGTATGGATTACACCTCAATATAAAGAAAACAAAAGTCCTCACAATGGGACCAATAAGTAGCATCATGATAAGTGGAGAAAATATGAAGTTGTCAAAGACTTTGTGGTAGTTAAGTCTGTGTGTCAACTTGGTTGGGCCAGGTTGAGTGTCTGCACAGTTAGATGTATTTATTCCCCATAGTGAGATTGGTAATAACTTCATGGTGGAATTTTTTGGAGCAGATGAGTAGCTGTTTGGGTATGTAGTCTGCTTCCTGTATATAAGAAACAGCTTTGGGAATGGTCTCTAGCTTATGGCACGCCTAATCCTACATGTAGCCGTGTCATTGTTCAGCAACCTGCCATACTCTGCCCACCTTGGGACTTTCAATGGAATTGAATTAATGACCTGCCATGTGGTTTTGTAATATCAGAACTGTGCCTTTTTACTTGTCAACCTTGGGTTTTGTCAATCTCAGCAGCCAGCAGCTGTTTGAGTGAAGAAAAGCCTCTAGCTCCAGTGGGCCAGGAGCAGGAGGCAGAGCTGAAGCCCAAGGTTGAGGGGCTAAAAAAGGCTACTCAACCCCTAGAGCTTGGCACTTGGAACTTGGACGTCTAAGCTCCTGAACTGTAAGAGAATAAACTCCTGTTTGTTAAAGCCATTCCATTTGTGGTATATATTTCTGTCAGAGTGGCAATAGTTAACCAAAACAGACTTCATATTACTTTATTCTACAATCACCAATGAAAGCAGTAGTCAAGATATCAAATGTTGTATGTTGTTGTTGTTAAGTGCCATCGAGTTGTTTCCGACTCATAGCGACCCCATGCACAGCAGAACGAAACACTGTCCGATCCTGCACCAGCCCCACAATCCCTGCTATACTTGAGCCCATCATCGCAGCCACCATATCAATCCATCTCGTCGAAGGCCTCCCCCT
>NW_006922125.1:1759568-1760098 GCF_000298275.1 Orycteropus afer afer
GCTCACGATCATTAGCTATTAGAGAGATGCAAATCAAAACAACAATGAGATACCATCTTGTTCCAACACTAATAGCAAAGTTTAACAGAACAGAAAATAGCAAATGCTGGAAAGGTTGTGGAGAGATTGGGACTCTCATACACTTCTGGTGGGACTGGAAAATGGTGCAAACATTGTGGAGAGCACTATGGCGATTCCTCCAAAAGTTGGAGTTAGAAATACCATTTGACCCAGCTATTCCATTATTAGGTATATACCCTAAAGAAGTGAAAGCCATGATAAGAACAGATATATTCATGCCCATGTTCATCACAGCACTATTTACAATAGCCAAAAGATGGAAACAACCTAGGTGTCCATCAACTGAGGAATGAATAACCAAACTATGGTTCATACACATAATGGAATATTAAGCAATGCTATAGAATAATGTAGAATCTGCAAAAACTGCATAATGTGGATGAACTTGGAGGACATTATGCTGAGTGAAATAAGTCAACCACAAAAGGACAAATATTGTATTAGTCCAT
>NW_006922125.1:1764213-1781650 GCF_000298275.1 Orycteropus afer afer
CTTCCTTATTCACTGTCCAGCTCTCACATGCATATGAGGTGATTGGAAATATCATGGCTTGTGTCAGGTGCACCTTAGTCCTCAAGGAGATATCTTTGCTCCTCAGCACTTGAAACAGTTCCTTTGCAGTTGACTTTCCCAACAAATGTTGTATAATGTTGGGAAAATCTGCTGCAAAGGATCTCTTACAAGTGCTGCAGAGCAAAGATATTTACTTGAAGACTAAGGTGCACTTGGTACAAGCCATGGTATTTCCAATCACCTCATATGCACGTGAGAACTGGACAATGAAAAAGGATGACTGAAAAAGAGTCAATGATTTTGAGTTGTGGTGTTGGCTAAGAAGCTGAAAGTACAGTGGACTGCTAAAAGAACTAACAAATCTTTCCTGGAAAAAGTGCAGCCAGAATGTTCCTTGGAAGGGAGAATGGCCAGACATATTCTCACTTACTTTGGTCATGTTGTAAGAAGGGCCCATTCCCTAGAGAAGTATATCATGTTTGGCAAAGTGGAGGGTCACTGAAAAAGGGGAAGGCCATCAAAGAGCTGGATCAACACAGTGGCTGCAACGATGGGCTCAGTATAGCAAGAATCATGGGGCTAGCACAGGACCAGGCAGTGTTTCATTCTGCTGTACATAAAGTCACTATGAGTCGGAGACAACTCAACAGCACCTAACAACAACAACAATGGGAAGTAACAGGTTACAATTCAAGGACAAGAATAACATAGAATACAGTGTTTGTTCAGGATGGCTTCTTCTAGGTCATATCTGTAGGCAAGCTTCTTCCTTGGACCCTTGGCTCCTTGATCTTGCCAAGGCCACCACAGCTTGTGTTTATGCCTGTAATGTTTTCTCAAGGAGTGAATAAAATAACTTTTGGTCAGGTAACAGTAAATATTTTTAAATCACTTATTTTAGTAAATTAGAATTATATATCTATCTTTTCATTTATTTATCTATTCATTTATCATATTAAATAACTAGTGATAATAACTGCACATCACATCCTGTACCAATATCTGAGGATAGACATGAATAAGGTACTGTGTCTGCTTTCAAGCTTCCAGTAATCTCTGATGCAATAACATCATATCATATATCAAATCTATGACATAATCATAGAATACTAATGTTGCTAACTTGATAGTAGTTACACTAAATATCATTTATTCTTGATCCTTTCCCAAGAGAAGTAGAAGAATGGGTACTATAATTGTTTTCTCCATTCCTGGAGTTTTCCTCCCTTAGAATTGCAGAGAAATTAAGAGTCGTGAGTCATTGGATGTAGATTAATGTACACATCCTTAAGGTGGATCCCCTGGATCATTTTGAATTTGTGCTGTTGTTATATATTTATCACCAATTCCTGAGGAGGCTTCTCAATTCCTCTCCTTTTTTTCCCCCTTGGGAATAAATGTTTTGGAGTAAGAATAAATTCTTACAGGGTATAAAATGTATCAGTTGTTTGGATTAATAAGAATACCTGCTTGAGATGTAGCCATTAATATTAGTTGCCTGAGATTAGGGAAAAAAAAAAAAAAATCCCTAAGGCAACTACTCAGCTACTCCAGTAGATCCCTCCCTGGAGTTGATTACCAGTCTCATCATGGGGAATAATACTTCCAGCTGTCCAGCCACTCAAAACTAGGACCAGTCAATTGACACATAACCTTAACTACCACACAATCTGAAAATCAGAAACAATTTTCTCTTCCTCAATCAATTCAGGAACTCCTGATGAAATCATAGGTACACACTGGGAGATGGAAGGTAATATAGTTATAGTGGCGATCATGAGCATATGGGCCACTTTCCCAAGCAACTTCTTTGTGCCTTCAGATCCCGCTCAAGCCCAATGTCTTATACACCACTTCCACTTAATGATAGAGTGCTTCTGTGTATGTCTAATCTATGACTCTGTGAGTTAGACAACACCGAGTTAATGATGAGCAGCTCAGGCCACGTGGTGACTTGGTGGGCCATGCTTAGGTGTTCAGTCTCTATTAAAGCAGAGAGTAACAAGGAGAGTAGTTTTCTGCATAGGATGGCAGAGGTTTGCTAAAAACACTTAAGCGTTGACACTGTGATTCAGCAATAAACAAACAAACAAACAAAAAACTCATTGCTGTTGAGTCAGACTTGACTCATAGCAACCCCTCCTTGCATTTCCAAGACAAAATCTCTACAGAAGTAGTTTGCCCAACCTTCCCTCTGAGGAGTGGCTGGTGGGTTTTAACTGCCAGTCTTCTAGTTAGCAGTCAAATGCCTTAGGCACTATGCCACCAGAGCCTACCAATGACTCCAAACAGCATCTCTTACTTCCATTGACACTTCAAGCACCATTGGATCAGCCATATTATATTGTCCAAATGGCAGAGAGACTTTTTTGGCAGCCTGAATCTGTTCCAGATACTTCTTTGTTCTAGGCCCTACTCAAAACTAGAAGCTTTTCATGTCACTTGATAAATGAGCCAGAGTAGCATACCTAAATGAGGGATATGTTTTCTCCAAAATCCACAGAAACCCACATAGACATTGCACCACCATTTTAATTGTGGGAGTGTTAGATGCAATAATTTAGTCATTACTTAGTAGAAATATATTGGCATGCCCCACACCACTGCACCCCTTGAAATTTCACTGATGTGTAAGGGACCAGTTTTTTTGGTTCCTACCAATAAGTCAATGGTATTTCTTCCTTAGTAGGTCCAATCAGCCTAATGTCATCAAAGTAATGGACCAGTGTGACATCTTGTGGAAAGGAACGGTGATCACATTCTCTGTGGATTAAATTATAACTTAGTGCTGTAGAGCTGATATACCCTTGAGGTAGGACCTTGAAGCTATATTGATGAACTTGCTAGCTAAAGGCTAAAGGCTTCTGATGATCCTTCAAACTGGAATTGAGAAAAAAACATTGGCCAGCTCAATAGTTGCATATCAAGTATAAACAAAGAGTTATACTAATTTGCTCAAACAATGAAACCAGATCTAGAATAACAATTACTATTCAGGTCACCACCTAGTTAAGTTTATGACAAGCTATTGCCTTACTTCAAGATCTATCTTTTCTTGCACTAGCTAAATAACTTAAAAATAATAATAATAAAAAAAAGTAAAAAACCTCACTGCCATTAGGTTGATTCCTATTCAGTAATCCTTCCTTGAGTTTCTGAGGCAGTATCTCTACCAGTTAAATAAGATGTATGGGAATCACTACCCCCATATGCTTCAAGTCATTTACGATGACACTAATCTCTACAATCTTTCCAGGAATGTAATATTGCTTTCATTTTAATATTTTCCTAGGTAAGGGCAGTTCTAATAGCTTCCCTTTGGGTTTCTCTAGCATAATAGTCCTTACTCAACATATCATGGATCCAATGTAGGAAATCTGACAGTTGCTGAATAAGTCTATGGCCATGATTCATTCTGGAAATAGGTAAATCACTACAAGATGGTTTCAAGGAACCACTGGACTCACTGTGAAATGGGTCTGAGTAAGACTTCATAAATAACTGGACTTCATATATTATCACTCTGATCAGTGGGCCACAGTTACGTTTTTGGTCGCTAGAACTAGTGTCAATTCAGAGCGAGTGTCAAGTAATCCCTAAAAATCTGATTATTCTCTTATCCTCATGACAGTCACTCTCTAAAAAGGCTATAGATCCCTTTGCAGAAGGCTAGGAGAAAGATTAACAGTATAAATTTTTGGCAGTATAGTAGGGTACTTCTTCAAGGGGACCTGACCAATCTTTCATTCAAGGGATTGTGGGTCTAAAAACTGGCTCAAGGCTGGGAATTCATTGATGTCTGTGACTCTCTATTCTGGTGTTTCAAGTTAGACTGCTGTTCACTTGACCTAGAATTTTTCCAATTATACAGATCAATTCATAGTTAATAAATTTTCCATTTATTTCAATCCTAGTGACACCATGCCTAAGTAGCCAATGCCATAAGACCATATGAGTCAAACTATTCTGATTATTGTTTTGACTCTACTGTCCACTATGATAAGCACACACACATTGTCTCTATGGACTAAGTGCTGTCACTTGGTCCCTACCATCTTGGGGTCCAATTAGCTCATGTAGTTAACTGTCTTGATTCAATCAGTTTTCATTGTCAAATACAGGTTATATAAAATGCAATCACATCAGTCTTCAAGGATGTTGGGGCTCCCTTCACAAATATTTTCCTCACTGTTGTAAAAGATGTGTCCTCTGGGCACTCCATTTCTGAGTCTTTAAGTCTAGTCTGATAAATCCACCCTAACATGCCAATTTTCCTGAGCCTTTCTATACCTTCTTCTACTGTATACAAAAGCAGGTCTGGTACTTCAACTTTACTTAGTGTGGGCCATTACTTTAATAAAGCAATGCTTCAGAAACTCCATGCTTCAGTAAACCAACCAATTAAACTATTAGATACTTTCCTAATCTGTAGAACAGAAGCACTGAATAAAGACTCTATATTTAGTGGGCCAAATTAGTAAACTCAGACTGATCCAACTTTGTGTTCCTTCCACCATTTTCCCACACCCTTAATAGTCATTCCCACACATATATTCCTGGTTTCTGTGTGTAAATACTAGAAAAACCAAGCAGTTTTTGTGAAGTGTAGCATACTTCTTCCTGGATCACACTTTGTACCTTTTGGGCTTCACTGGAACATAAGTTGAGTTATAGATATGAAGCAACCATGGATGGTTCCAGGAAACATTTTGGCAATATCAGTCTGTTATGACAAGAAATAATGCTTTCTTACAGGGAAAATATACAAACATTAAGGTCTTTCATGCAGCACTTAAGCTGTGACTCTGAAAGCTTACCTCTTTCTTCCACACATTTGTCTAGAGTGGGTGGGACCAACCAACCAGCTACATTACACTTCTCATTCTGAAATACTTGCAGAAAAGTATCAAACTTGTGATCACCAAAGCTTGCCTTCTCACCTACTTGAACTATTGATGGTACTTTTTATTGTATTAATATTGTCATCTTGCATCACAGATTAGCAATACCTCCTTTACTAATGGATAAAAAGTAATCAGCACCATTACAACTAATCAGATGTGAGACACAATGTACAAAACTCATCCTTACAGTTTTCTATGCTACACTCCACAATGGTATTGACCATTTTGAATCAAACAATTATATGATCTACTATGCTGAGAAGGGCAAACTGAAAAAGAATTGCATGACATTCATCATTACAAAGAATGTTTCAAGATATATTCTGATGTGCAATGCTGTCAGTATAGGATAATATCTATACACCTACAGGGAAGATCAACTAATACTACAATTATTCAAATATACTCACCAACCATGGGTTTGGTTTATGAAGAAATTGAAAATTCTTACCAACTTCTACAATCTGAAATTGACCAATGTGCAATCAAAATGTATCAGTAACTACTGATGTTTGGAATGAGAAAGTTGAAAACAAATAATCCTTGGTAGTTGGAAACATGGCCTTTGTGATAGAAATGATGCTGGAAATACTTGATAGAATTTTGCAAGACCAATGACTTATTCTTTGCAAATACCTTTTTTCAACAACAAAAATGGTGGCTATACATTTGGACCTCACCAAATGGAGCACACAAGAATCAGATTGTGATAGTTGGAGCTGTGTCATCTTGGCTGGACCAAAATTCTCTGTGTTTAAGCAAATGGGATTTGGGTTGTTCCAATGATGGGAACAGATATATATGTTTTGAGTAGCCAATCCATTGAATGGGAGTTTCCCAAGGGGTGTGGCCTGCTTCCAGTATATTTATGGACATCCTGGGAAAGAGACACTCTTCTGTGGATTGGGGTTCTGTTGTGCTGCCTACAACTGTCCATCAAATGAAAGTGGTATATTAGAGATCAGGCTTGAACAGGACCTGAAGGCACAAGTAAGTTGCATGAGGAAGTGGCTCAAATACCCATGGTCTCCACCCAAGTTACATTACCTTCCCTCTGCCAGTCTGCATCTATGACCTCATGGGTAGTTCCTTATGATCAATTGACTGAGGAAGAGAAAGGCACCACTCGAAAGTGCACAGCAGTGGCACTGCAACCCCTTTCTGGGACTTTCACGAAGGTCAGCAGTGGAAGGAAATCTTCCCAATGGGCCGAACTTTGAGCCCTGCCTATGACTGTTCACTTTGCATGGAGTAATAAATGGTCAGATGTGTGATTATATATGGATTCATGGGCTGTGGCTAATGGCTTGACAGGATGGTCTGGGAATTGGAAGGAGTATGATTGGAAAATTGGTGACAAGGATGTATGGGGAAGAGGTATGTAGATAGATCTCTCTGACTAGGCCAAAGGAGTAAAGATATTTGTGTCTAATGTGAATGCCTACCAAAAAGTTACCTCAGCAGAGGAAGACTTTAACAACCAGGTGGATAGGATGACATGTTCAGTGGAAACCAGCCATCCTTTTTCCCCAGCTACTCCTGTCATTGTTCAATGGGCTCATGAACAAAGTGGCCATGGTGGCAGAGATGGAGGTTATGCATAAGCTCAGCAACATGGACTCCCACTTACCAAAGCTGATTTGGTTGCTGCCACTGCTGAGTGCCCAATCTGCCAGCAGCAGAGACCAACACTGAGTCCATGATATGGAAATATACCTTGGGGTGATCATCCAGCCATGTGGTGGCAGGTTAGTTACATTGGACCACTTCGACCATGGAAAGGACAGCATTTTGTTCTTACTGGAATAAATTCTTATTCTGGATATGGACCTGCCTTCCTTGCATGTAATGCTTCTGCCAAAACTACCATCTGTGGACTTACAGAATAGATTATCGACAGTCATGGTATCCCACACAGCATTCTTCAGATCAAGCGACTCACTTCATAGAAAATGAAGTGCAGCAATGGGCCTATGCTCATGTAATTCACCAGTCTTACCATGTTCCCCATCATCCTGAAGCAGCTGGCTTGATAGAATGATGGAATGCACTACTGAAAACACAATTACTGTACCAGCTAAGTGACAATATCTTGAAGGGTAGGGCAATGTTCTCCAGGAGGCTGTATATGCTCTAAACCAGTGTCTAATATATATGGTGCTGTTTCTCCAATAACCAGGATTCACAAATCCAGGAACCAAGAGGTGGAAACAGGAGTGGCACCACTCACTATTACCCCTAGTAACCCACTCAAAAAATTTTTGCTTCCTGTCCCTGCTACCCTATGCTCTGTGGGTCTGGATATCTTAGTCCCAAAGGGAGGAACACTCCCACCAGGAGACACAATACTGATTGCATTGAACTGGAAATTAAGAATGCCACCTAGCCATTTTGGCTTCATCATGCCTCTAGATCAACAGACAAAGAAGGGCATTACTGTTCTATCTGATATGATAGATCTTAATTACCAAGAGGAAATTAGATTGACATTATATAATGGAGGTAAAGAAGAATATGTCTGGAATACAGGAGATTCTTTAGGATGTCTCTTAGTACTACCATGCCTTGTGATTAAAGTCAATGAAAAATTGTAGTAACCTAATTCTGATATGATTACTAATGGCCCAGACCCTTCAGGAATGAAGGTTTGGGTCACACACACACACACACACACCCCGCCTCCCAGGCAAAGAACCATGACCAGCTGAAGGCAAGGGAAATACAGAATGGGTGGTGGAAGAAGATAGTCCTGAATATCAGCTATGACCACATGCCCAGTTGCAGAAATGAGGACTGTGATTGTTATATTTCTTCATTGTATATGTGCATCAAGTATTTTTGTTTCCTTCTTTTATGAACTCTTAAATGTAAATAAGTTTAATGCATTTCAGTTGTACTTGTGTTTGTGTATCATGTTAGGCACAAATATGACTTTATAATTGTCTTTATTTAGAGATTATATATGGTTAAGAAGATGTGTACAACTGCCAAGTTTACAAGGGGTGAACTGTGATCATTGGAGCTGTGTGTCAACTGGCTGGACCACAATTCTATATGGTTTAAGTAATTGTGGTGTGGGTTATTCCAATGATGGGATCAGATGTATATGTTTTGAGCAGCCAATCCACTGAAAGGGAGTTTCCCTAGGGATATGGCCTGCTTCCAGTATATATATGAACATCCTGGGAAAAGAGACACTCTTCTGTGGATCGGGATTCTCTTGTGCTGCCTACAACTGTCTGTGAGCAAGCAATTCATCATTCATCCTGAAGATCTTGGATTCATCTTTCATTAGAGTCAACACCCAGTATACTGCCTACCAACCTTGAGCTCCTCAGTCCCTGCAGCTGCATGAGTCAGGAAAAGTCTCCAGGTTGACATTTGATTTTGGAACTTAGGACTTGCCAGTTTCTATAAGTGTTTGAGCCATTTTCCTAAGATAAATTTCTCTTTTTCTCTCTTGCTATATATGAGATTTACTGGATTTGCTTCTCTAGAGAACCCAATCTAACACACAGATTAACTACATTTATGGAAAGAGGTGATAGAGAAGCTCAATATTTTCAGTCAAAACAAGGCCAGGAGCTGACTGTGGAACAAATCACCAATTGTTCATACGAAAGTTCAAGCTGAAGGTGAAGAAAATTAAAACAAGTCCAGAGAGCCAAAATATGACCTTGACTATACCCCACTTGAATCTGGAGACTGTCTGAAGAATAGATTTGACACATTTAACTCCAATGCCTGAAAACCAGATGAGTTATGGGATAACATCGAGAACATCATACATGAAGAAATCACAAAAGTCATTAAAAAGAGAGGAAAGGAAGAAAAGACAAAAATGGATGTCAGAAGAGACTGAAACTTGCTCTTGAGTGGAGAATAGCTAAATAAAATGGAAGAAATGACAAGATAAAAGACCTGAACAGATTTCAAAAGGCAACTTGAGAAGACAAAGTCAATTATTATAATGAAATGTGTAAAGACCTGGAGTTAGAAAACCAAAAGAAAAGAACATGCTCCACATTTCTCAAGCTGTGATAATTGAAGAAAAACATTAAAGCATTGAGTTGCAAAATTGAAATATGCGATGGGCAAAATACTGAAGATGCAGGAAGTATCAAAAGAAGATGGAAGGAATACACAGAGTTACTCTACAAAAGACAATTGGTTGATGTTCAACTAATTCAGGAGGTGTCATGTGATCAAGAAGCAATGGTATTGAAGAAATTGAAGCTGTACTGAAGGAATTAGTGACAAACAGGGCTCCAGGAAATTAAGGAATGTCCTTTGAGTTGTTTCAACAAACTGATGTCCTGGTGGAGGCAGCTGCTCATCTATGCCATGTAATTTGGAAGACAGCCACATGATCAACTAATTAGAAGAGCTCCATATTTGTACTCAATCCCAAAAAATGTGATCCAACAGAATATGTTATCTATCAAATATTGCACACAAGTAAAATTTTGCTGAAGACAATTCAAAACAGTTTCAGCAGTAAATTGATATGGAACTTTCAGATATGCAAGCTGGATTCAGAAAAGGATGTGGAATGGGGGATATCATTGCTGATGTCAGAGGAATCTTGGCTGAAAGCAAAAAGTACCAGCAAAATATGTATTTGTGTTTTGTTGACTATGCAAAAGCATTTAACTGTGTGGATCATAACAAATTATGGATAACATTGTGAAGTATGAGAATTCCAGAATACTTATGCTCATGAGGAACCCACATATAGACCAGAAGGCTGTCATTCAAATAAAATGAGGGGATGGTGTATGGTTTAAAATCATTAAAAATGTGTGTTAGGGTTGTGTCCTTTCACCATATTTATTCAATCTGTATGCTAAGCAAATAATCCAAGATGCTGGATTGTATGAAGAAGAACGCAGCATCAGGATTGGAGGAAGACTCATTAACAACCTGCAATATGCAGATGATACAGTCTTGCTTGCTGAAAGTAAAGAGCACTTGAAGAATTTATTGATAAAGATTAAAGACTACAGTCTTCAGTATGGATTACACCTCAGTATAAAGAAAACACAAATCCTCACAACTGGACCAATAAGAGACATCACTATAAGTGGAGAAAATATTTAAGTTGGCAAAGATTTCATTTTACTCAGATTCATAAGCAGCATGAATGGAAGTACGAGTCAGTAAATCAGATATCCTATTGCACTTAGCAAATCTTTAAAGTGGTGATTAGCAATGATGTCACTTTGAAGACTAAGATGTGCCTAAACCAAGCAACTGTATTTTCAATCACTTCATAGGCATGTGAAAACCTAACAATGAATAAAGAAGACCAAAGAATAGTTGATGTCTTTGATTTGTGGAGTTGGTGAAGAATACTGAAAATACCAGGGACTACCAGAAGAATGAACAAATCTATTCTGGGTGTGTTGCAGCCTGAATGTTCTGAATGGTAAGAATAGGTAGACTTCATCTCACCTAATTTGGTCATATATAGAGAAAGGACCAGTTCCTAGAGAAGGGTATGATGCTTCATAAAGTGGAGAATTAACATAAAGGGGAAGATCCTCAATGAGATGGATTGACACAGTGGCTGCAACAATAGGATCAAACATAGCAAGGATTGTGAGGATGGTGCAGGACTGGGCAGTGTTTCATTCTCTTTTGCATATGGTCACTATGAGTCAGAATTGACTTGATAGCACTTAATAACAACAATCCCACCAGCCACTCCTTGGAAAGAAGGTTGGGCGATCTACTTCTGTAATGATACTGCCTCAGAAACCCAAGCAGGAGTCACTATGAGTCAGGTCCAACTCGACAGCACATAACAACAACAACAATAATAACAATGCATGCTCAGGTTTCAGAGCTTCTTAGATAAAGTGTGACACTGCTCACAAGCAGTGTGTTGGAAATTGTGACAAAATACGGAAACTATTGCTTTAAGTGGTTTTCATAGCTAAGGAAAGGAAAAATAAATCCTCTGCTAGATAAACACACATACACAGTCTTTAGATTGCATTTTGCCGTTTCTGCCTGTTGGCTACCAGTTTGTTAGGCTTATTCACATATGTTTTATTCTGTTATTTCTGTTTATATAATCACTTTTTTTAAGGTGATATCACTTTCGTTTCTCAATTTTAATTTTATATATCAAATGAACCATGTGGCTCTGGTCATACCTTCATTAATTAATTTAGAAAGTCATGTGTCACTTCACTTGATTTACATTACTAGTTTTTTATAGTCACAAAGGCGCCTATATTTGGTATAGGTAATCCTGAACATTATAATAATTTATTTTCTCTAAAAAATCAATTATGTTAGTAAATACTAACAGTTCAGTTATAAGTGGATAATTATCTGGGTTTTAGACCCTTAGCAAATGGGTGGAAAAAGTCAACTGATAGTTTGATTTGATTTATTTTAGATAGCCAATAATCCTGGAATGGTTCTGATTAGCAGTTCTGAAATTCTATTTGTTGAATTTTAACATAGTTTAAATCAATAATTAAAGAAATTATATTTACCTGTGAGAAAATAGGAAATAGAAATATTTTGGAAGTATTTATTTTTTTCCTTAATGGAGAAAAGCATTTTCCAGAAAGACCTCTTAACTCCTGGTGATTAGAACAATGGCAAACAGAAAATTAATTATTCATAGGGAGATTTGGCCAAGGGCAGCTGAGCAAAAGTTTTAAGTCTTCTGAACTATTTTTTCCCAAAAGTGCAATAAAATGTCATTTCTAATAAGTGAAGTACCGTAAGTCCTTGTGTTATGAATGTCCGATTTAGGGACAACATTTATTGCCATTTATTACTATGTAAATTTGTCCTCACTTTGAAACTACTGATCCAGTCCTTACTCACAACAAATTCTTTGTTACAATCATCCTCACTTGATTTACAAGTAGGCTTTAAATTATGTATGGCAAAGGCTTCAAACCTTTTCTTGCACTAAAGTAACACTGAATAAGAACCATATGTACCTTTTCCAACAAAGCTACAAATTCAACTTAAAGACATACTTTGGAACAGATATCACTCATCAAGTGCTTATACATGAACTCACCATCAGAGATATAGAAAATCAAATGAAATGTCCTTATTTATATGGTAAGCTTCTTGCATATAAAATTTCAGGGGTGATTTCTAGACAGACACTAGACTATAACTTTGTTGTTGTTAGGTGTTATTGAGTCTTCTCAGACTCATATCATAGGTACAACAGGAAGAAACACTACCCAGCCCTTCATCTTCCTCACAATCATTGCTATATGGGAGCTCATCACTGAAGCCACTGTGTCAACCCATGTTGTTGAAGGTCTTCCTCTTTTTCGCTGACTTTCCACATTACCAAGCATGATATCATTTTCCAGGGAATGGTCCCTTCTGACAACGTGACCAAAAAAGTTAAGAAGTTTGGCCATTACCATTTCCAGTGAGCATTCTGGCTGTACTTCTTCAAAGACAGATTTGTTTGTTCTTTTGGCAGTGTATGGTACTTTCAATATTCTTCTCCAACACCACAATTCAATAACATCAATGCATCAACTCTTCTTCAGCCTTCTTTACTCACTGTCCAGCATTCACATGCATATGAGGCGACTGAAAATACCATGGCTTGGGTTAGCCAAACCTTCACCTTCAAAGACACATCTTTGGTCTTCAGCACTTTGAAGAGTTCTCTTGGACAAGATTTGCCTACTACAATAGGACATCTGATTCTTTGTCTGCTGCTTCTACTGGTGTTGATTGTGGATCCAAGTAATAAGAAATCTTTGATAACTTCAATCTTTTCTCTGTTTATCATGATGCTACTTGTTGGTCCTTTTGTGAAGATTTTTGTTTTCTTTATGTCGAGGTGTAATCCATACTGCAGATTGTAGTCTTCAACCTTCATCAGTAAGTGCTTCTAGTCATCTTCACTTTCAGCTAGCAAAATGGTCTCATCTGCGTATTGCAGGTGTTAATGAGTCTTCCTCCAATCCTGATGCCACTCTCTTCTTCATATAGTCCAGCTACTTGGATTATTTGCTCACAGAATAGATTGAATAAGTGTAGGGAAAATATACAGCAATCATGCACACCTCTCCTGATTTTATACCATGCAATACCCCCTCATTTTGTTCAAGTGACAGCCTTCTTGTCTATGTACAGATTCTACATGAGCACAATTAAGTGTCTGTAATTCCCATTCTTCTCAATGTTATCCATAGTTTGTTCTGATCCACACAGTCAAATATTTTTGAATAGTCAATTAAACACAAGTAAACATCTTGCTGATATTCTTTGCTTTCAATTAAGATCCATCTGACATCAGCAATGATATCCCCCATTCCATGTCCTCTTCCGAATCCAGCTTGCACTTCTGGAAGTTCCCTGAAATACACTGCTGCTACCATTTTTGAATTATCTTCAACAAAAATTTACTTGCATGTGATATTAATGATGTTGTTTGATAACTAACACATTCTGCTTGATCATCTTTCTTTGGAACAGATACAAACACCAATTGCTTCCAGTCAGTTGGCCAGGTAGGCATCACCTAAATTACTTGGCATAAACAAGTAAGTGCCTCCAGAGTGTCATCCGTTTGTTGAAACATCTCAATGAGTATTCCCTTAGTTCCTGGAGCATTGTTTTTTGCCAATTTCAACACTGGACTAGACCACTTAATTAGTTGACTTTTGTTAATGCCAACGTTTTTGGATGATAAGAGTAAATCAGAGTTGAGACTACCATGATCATTGTGACATCTAAAAGAATTGAATACTCTTAAAGTACAGTCGTATCATAGAATTTAAACTTCTACAGTTTCTTAATATTACCAGCACATTATATTTTCTAGAGTAAGCAGCCTTTTCTAAGAGAATAGGGAAAGTTGTAGACATAAATTAGATAACTGAACTCTGAACATTAAATCTCTAAAGTTTGCTTTTATAGCAAAACCTTACTTTTAAATAACCAATTTTTCATATTTAAAATTCTTAAAGAATTTTCAATATTTAAAAAAATTGTAAAATATCATGGTAAGGACATCTTTCTGTTTATTTACTTCATTTGAGAATATTAGAAGAAAATTATCAGTATCTGAAAATATAGATGTGTATGTGTGTGTAGAGGGAAAAAATAAAATTTTCATAAACTGAAAGTACCCTATTTAAGTACCACCCAGATCAATATAGAGAATTTTACAAATATCCCAGAAACCAACCCCATGCCCTTCCCCAGCCATTATCTATCAAATTGTAATAACTCTCCTGTCTTCTAGCACCAAATATTTAATATACTTCTTAAAAACTCTGTAAATTGCAAAGTATGTAGTGTGTGGCTTCTTAAGGTCAACACTAAGTCATTCATTTATTTGTACTATATCATATGAATATATCAAAATTTGAGTTGTTTCAGGTTCTTGAATTTATTAATTGTGACTGCTATGAACAGACTTATATGAGTTTTCTGAGCAGCAGATTGTTAGTTACCACAGAGTGGGCTGTTACTCACAGTGAGCTTATGTATAACAAAATGGTATGTTGCCCCATCTCATGTCGTCTTCATGCATTTTGCTATGGTTTAGGCCATTGTTGAGGGTATTGCGTGAACCCATTTCATTAAGAGTCCACCTCATTTTTGTTGACTCTCTACTAAACATGATATTTTTTTCTAGCAATTAGTTTTTTCTGATACTATGTCCAAAATAAGCAAACCAAATCTCACCTTTCTTGCTTTTCTGGAAGATTCTGGTTGTATATATTCTAACACTGATTTGTTTGTTGTTCTGGAGTATATTCTATTATCAAACAATACCAGTTTGGTGAACATGGGTCTCCTTTTTTGTACTCATTGTATACAATGAGTGGATATGATGTATCTTGAGAATATGAATATGATTATCATTAACTTTACACTAGTATTCCAAAGTGATTATATGAATTTGAACTCAGAAAAGCAGTGTATGAGAGTACCTTTTGCTGTAAATCTATGCAAATTTGGTAAATATCTATGCTTTTTTTAAAGTATAGGTATTATGCACTTAATTATGTTGAATAATTTTCTTCTATGCATATTTTGGGGAGCTCTGGTAGTGTAATGCCTAAGGCACTTCACTGCTAATCAGGAGGCTGGTGGTTCAAACCCACCAGACACTCCTCAGAAGGAAGGTTGGGCAATCTACTTCCATAGTGATACTGCCTCAGAAACCCAAGACAAAGTCGCTATGAGCCGAGTCCAAATCAATGGCAAATAAAAACAACAACAATTCATATTTTGGGAAAAGTTTTAATCAAGAATGGGTGTTGAATTTTGTCAAGTGTCTTTTCTGATAGATCATGAGATTTTTTCCTTTATTTATTTATGTGATGTTTTACTAATGTTGAACCATCAATGCATACCCAGTATGAATCCCACTTAGTCAGGTTTGACATGTTGTATTCTATTGGTTAGGATTTTTTTGAGAATTTTGCACCAATATTCTTGAGGAATATGAGTCTATGCTTTTCTTTTTTAGTGATGTCTTTGCCTACTTTTGGTATCCTGCTTGTTTCATAGAATGATTTCTGGAATGTTCTCCCCTTTCCTATGTTATGTAATAGTTTAAATGGAAATGGTGTCAAGTATTCTCTGGATGTTTGATAGAAATTCCAGGAAAACTGTCTAGGCAGACTTTTTTTTTTTTTTTTTAATCACCTGTTCATTTTCTTCTTTTGTAATGAGTCCATTTATATTTACACCATAAAATTGTGTTAGTTTGGGTCAGGACGTACTTCAAGAAATTTGTCCATTTCCTCTAGGTTATCAATTTTGGGGGGGTACAGTTCTTGATAGTATTCTGCTATTATCCTTTTATTTTATACTAGGTTCTGTTGTGACATTACTTTTTTCATTTCTTATTTGTGTTTTTTCATATTCTTTTCCTCTCTTAAATTTGCCAATTGTTTGTCAATTTTATTAATACTTTTAAAAAACTACTGTTAGTATATATATATATATATATATATATATATATATATATATATATATATATATATATATATATATATATATGTATATGTATATATTGTCTATTGTTTTTCTTTTTTATTTATTTCTGCTTAAACTTTATTATTTCCTCTCTTTTTTGTGATTGTAGGTTTTCTACCTGTTCTTTTCCTAATTGTTGGAGATGTTGAATTAAAGTGTTGATTTTGATTCTTTTCTCTTTTTTGATGAGTATGTTTATTGATGTAAATTGTCTTTTCAACACTGCATTTGCTGTGTTCCAAGGATTTTTGTATGTTTGGTTTTCAGTATTGTTTGATTCAAGGTAGTTTTTTTATTTCTTCTACTACCCAGTCATTTTTAAATAGAGTGTTATAAGTTACCATGTATTTTTTTTTCCCTTGATCTTTCTGTTGTTGATTTCTACATTTATAGCATTGTAATCTAAGAAGATGTTTTATTTAATATTTCAATTAAAAAATGTAGCTTACTTTGTGGCCAACATAAGGTTTACTCTGGAAAATGTTATATGTGCACTGGGAAAGAATGTATATTGCAATTTTTTTGGGGTAGAGTGTTTTGTATACATTAAGAAGACTGGTTGGTTGATTGTGTTGTTTAGATCTTCTGTGTTTTTGAGTCTCTTTCTAATTATTCTGTCCTTCAGGGAAAGTGTTGTATTATATCTTCTATTGTGGAGCTGTCTACTTCTCTTTTCAATTCTGTTTAAGTTTGATTTATTTATTCTAGGAATCTTTCATTGAGTATGTAGATCTTTATTATGGAAAGGCCGTCATTGGAATGCCTTTTAATCATTTTCTAATGTCCTGTCTTGTCTCTTTTGCTGGTATTCACCTTAAAGAACGCTTTTATCAGAAATTAATATTGTTGATTTTTTTTAGGTTTCCATTCAGTGGATAAATATTTTTCCATCCTTTGATTTCTAGCTTATTTTTGTCTTTGTGTCTAAAGTGTATCTCTTGTAGACAGTGTATTGATAGATCATATTTTCTTACCCATTTTGTTATTGTCTGTAACTTGACTTGTGCATTTAATTCATTTATATTCAGTGTAATTATATATAGGTATGTATTTATGATGTCATTCAACTCTGAGTTTTTTTGTTATAATTGTTGTGTTTCATTGATCATATATTTTTCTGTATGGAGTCCTTTTTGTTTAGGGATTTTCTTATCATTTCTAACATGCTTTTGTTTTAGTGTTAATTGAGACTTCATGATTCTCTTACATTTTATTTTGGTGAGAATATTTATTAATTTTCTTTGAAATTACTCTGTAATTTATTATTATCTTCCCAAGTTTAGAACATTCCATTTTATCTAGATAGTGTCTTGACATCCTTTTCATTTGGAAGATCTGTGATCATACAATTCATTTCCTCTTTTTGTCTTGCAGATTTCATCTCTTACAAATTGAGATCTCTAGTTCCCTATTTTCAGTACTGTAGGCTTATTTTGGTGTTGATACTTCTATATTTGGGTCTATTCCTGGGTGATGTTATGCTGTTCTCTCTCTTTTTTTTTTTTTTTTTT
>NW_006922125.1:1782136-1783442 GCF_000298275.1 Orycteropus afer afer
TGTTGTTATGTGCTGTTGAGTCGGCCCCGACTCATAGCGACCCCTCCTTGGGTTTCCGAGGCAGTATCACTGTGGAAGTAGGATTGCCCAAACTTCCTTCCGAGGAGTGGCTGGTGGGTTTGAACCACCAGCCTTCTGGTTAGCAGTCAAGTGCTTTAGCCACTATGCTACCAGAGGAAATAATTATTTCCATAAATTTTGGTTTTCTTCATCCTTCTTTGCTCTGGACAAGGAGAGCCCCATCATTGCATCTAGATGGTAGCTTACTAGCTTTTAAGATCTCAGTTGCGACCTGCCAAAGTAGGAGTCGGAACAACGTTTTGTATAGTATATTATGCATAGTCCCCTGCAACTATGGTCCCAAGCCCACAGTTCAACTACTCGGTCTCTCTGGGTAGCTGGCTATGACCAAGCAGTGACTACAACCTTGCCTCTTGTCAGATCTATTATACAACTGGGAATTCTGAGCATTCACATAAACTTATAGGACCATTGTCTGCCAACGCTATACATGTTCTTGGATACACTTCCCATTTCATAGACATACCTCAACTATCAGCCTGCCCACCCAACTTCAGCCTGCCCACCCAACTATCCACCCATATACTCATGTTTACCTTCACTGACAATGCAGTAATGTATGTGCAAAAGGGTTCATCTTTGTTGTCTGTACCTCCCATGTAGCTCTCTATGTCTTTCTCATCCTCAATGCCACCATATTTGTCACTCACATTTAGTAGATTGCCCTTCTCTTCACCAAAATCAATACTTATCTCTATCTATCTAACAGCGTTCCCTCCCCTCCTCTCACACCCCTGGTAACCAACAAAGAATATTTATTTCTATATATAAACCTTTCCTTAACTTTTACAATAATGGACTAATACAATATTTGTCCTATTTGATTGAATTTTTTCACTCAGCATAATGTCCTCCAAGTTCATCCACTTTATGTGGTGTTTTGCAGATTCTACATTATTCTTTAGTGATGCATAGTATTCCATTGTGTGGATATATCAAAGCTTGGTTATCCATTCCTCAGTTGATGGACACCTAGGTTGTTTCCACCTTTTGGCTATTGTAAATAGTGCTGTGATGAATATGGGTGTGCATATATCTGTTCTTGTCAAGACTCTCACTTCTTTAGGGTATATACCTAGCAATGGAATGGCTGGGTCAAATGGTATTTCTAATTCCAACTTTTGAAAGAATCACCATACTGCTTTCCACAATGGTTGTACCATTTTACAGTCCCACCAGCAGTGTATGAGAGTCCCAAACTTTCCACAACCTTGCCAGCATTTGT
>NW_006922125.1:1784612-1785232 GCF_000298275.1 Orycteropus afer afer
CATGAGCATGGGATGTTCTTCCATTTATGTAGATCTCTTATGGTTTCTTGAAGTAGTTTTTTTATAGTTTTCTTTGTAGAGGTCTTTTGTGTCCCATGAGATATATTCCCAAGTATTTTATTTTTTTGATAGCTATTAAGCGTATTGATTTCCTTATTTCTTTTTCAACAATCTTTTTGTTGGTGTAGAGAAATCCAACTGATTTTTGCATGTTGATCTCATATCTTGCCATGATGCTAAATCTCTCAATTAGTTCCAGTAGATTTTAACTGAGTCTCTTGAGTTTTCTAGTTATAAGATCATAGCATCAGCAGATAGGGATAGTTTGACTTCTTCCTTACCAATATGGATGCTTTTGATTTTCCTTTCTTGCCTTATGGCCCTGGCTAAGACTTCCAGTACAGTGTTTAATAGAAGTGGTTATAGGGGGCATCCCTGTCTGGTTCCTGTTCTCAAGACTAATGGTTTCAGTCTCTCTCCATTGAGAGTAATGTTAGCTGTTGGTTTTGCATGTTGTTGTTGTTGTTGTTATTTGCCATCAAGTCGGCCCCGACTCATAGAGATCCCTCCTTGGGTTTCCGAGGCAGTATCACTACGGAAGTAGGATTGCCCAACCTTCC
>NW_006922125.1:1787572-1807312 GCF_000298275.1 Orycteropus afer afer
ACACGGTGGCTGCGATGATGAGCTCGAGTATAGCAGGGATTGTGGGGCTGGTGTGAGATTGGGCAGTGTTTCGTTCTACTGTGCATGGGGTCACTATGAGTTGGAAACGCTATGGCATTTAACAACAACAACATACAGTGTGTGTGTGTGTGTGTGTGTGTGTGTAGAGAAAGAGAGAGGGAAAGAGAGTAAAAAGAAAGAAAGAGAGATTGGAATATATATATAGAGAGAGAGAGGAGAAGAAGAGGAAGAAGATGAAGAAGAAGAAGAAGAAGAAGAAGAAGGAGAAGGAGAAGGAGAAGGAGAAGGAGAAGGAGAAGGAGAAGGAGAAAGAGAAGGAGAAGGAGAAGGAGAAGGAGAAGGAGAAGGAGAAGAGGAAGAGGAAGGAGAAGAAGGAGGAGGAGGAGAAGAGGAAGAGGAAGGAGAAGGAAGAGGAGGAGGAGAAGGAGGAGAAGGAGGAGAAGGAGGAGAAGAAGGAGAAGGAGAAGAAGAAGAACAAGAAGAAGAAGAAGAAGAAGAGAGAGACACAGGTTTGGGGTGGAAGCATGCTCTGGTGGTGTAGTGTATTAAGGCATTTGACTGTTACACAGAAGGACAGCAATTCTAACCCACCTGCTGTTCCATGGGAGGAAGATGAGGCAGTGTACTTATGCAAATATTTACAGCCTTAGAAACCCAATGGGGAACCAGTATGAGCCAGAATCAACTCAATGTCAGTGATTTTTTGTTGTTGTTGTTTTTAATTATTTTATTTTTAGTTTAACTACTATTACACTGATTGGACTCTTTGGTGGTAGGGGCAAAGTGGCAGCATTTAGTCAACAAAGACAAGTTGGGCATAGTTACCATAATGGACCAAAAAACCAAACCAAACTCACTGCCATCAAGTCAATTCTCACTCATAGAGATTCTCTTTGGGTTTTTGAGGCTATAAATCTTTACAGAAGTAGATTTCCCAGTGTTCATTCTGTAGATTGGCTATGAATTTGAACCACCAGCCTTCTGGTTAACAGTCAAATGCCTTAGGCACTAAACTACCAGAGCTCCTCACCATATTGGACAGCAGAGTCAAACGAGTAAGCAGAATAATCTAACTTGTGTGGACTTATGGTTTTAACTACTTAAACATAGTATCCCTAGCAGTGAAATATATGTGAAATCTACTAAATATTTACCTGATCTGTGCAAGCAGAAGAATTCTAGGCCAAACTAATAACAGTCTAATTTCAACTGCCAAAACACAGAAGGATGGCCCCTCAATCAATTCTCTGCCTTGAGCCAGTTTATAGACATACAACTGCTTGAATGAAGGGGAGGCCAGGTCGCCTTGAGAAAGGACCTACTCCACTGTGAAAAATTTATACTGTTAATATTTCTTCCAGCCTTCCCCAAAGGGATCTAAGGCCTTGTGTGAGAGTGAAGGTTCACTGGAGAACAGGAAATGATCAAACATTTCTGGGATTACTGGATATTGGCTCTGAATTGACATTAATTCCAGGAGACCTAAAACATCACTGTGGCCCACAGGTCAGAGTGGGGGGATGTATGAAGTTCATGTTATTGATGGTGTCTTAGCTCAGTTAGTCCAGTGGGTACCAAAATCCATCCTGTAGTGATCTTCCCAGTTCCAGAATGCACAATTGGAATAGATATACTCAGCATCTGGAAGAACTCCCACACTGGTTCACTGACATGTGTAGTAAGGGCTAATATGGTAAGAAACACGAAGTGGAAGCCATTAAAACTGCCCTTATCTAGGAAAATATTAAACCAAAAGCACTACTGCATCCCTTGAGGGCTTTCAGAGATTAGCGTCACCTTCAGAGACTTGAAAGATGAAGGGGTGGTGATTCCCACCATATGTCCATTTAACTCACTTATTTGGCCTGTGCCAAAATGTGCCAAAAATGTATGGATCTTGGAGAATGACAGTGGATAATCATAAACTTAATCCAATGGTGACTCCAATTGTAGCTGCTGTTCCAGATGTAGTTTCAGTACTTGAGCAAATTAATATATCTCCTGGTACCTGGTATGCAGCTATTGATCTGGACAATGCCTTTTTCTCAATACAAATTTTGAAAGATTGTCAGAAGCAGTTTGCCTTTAGCTGGCAAGGCCAACAATACACTTTCACTATGTTACCTTAGGGTATATTAACTCTCGAGTGCCATGTGATAATATAGTCCACAGGGACCTTCATCACCTTTCCTTTCCACAAAACATCATTCTGGTCCAGCTTATTGATGAGACATCTGCCTGTTAGAGGATGGAAAATTAACCTGACAAATATTCAAGCATATTCCACTTCAGTGAAATTTTAGGGACCCACTGGTGTGGGGCATGTTGAGATATCCCTACTAAAGTGAAGGATAAGTTACTTCATCTGACCTCTCTCACAACTAGAGAAGAGGCACGGCATCTGGTGGGCCTCTTTCAATTCTGGATGCAGCATATCCCTCATTTGGGTGTGCTACTGAGGTCTATTTATTAAGTGACTTGAAAAACTGCTAGTTTTTAGTGTAGCTCAGAACAGAAGGCTTTGAAACAGGTTCAGTCTGCCTTGCAAGCTGTTCTGCCTCTTGGGGCATATAAGCTGGCTGATCCAATGGTGCATGATGTGTCAGTGGCAGATAGAGTTGTTGTCTGAAGTCTTCAGTGGGCTTATATTTGTGAATTGAAGCAAAGACCCTTAGGATTTTGGAGCAAAGTCCTGTCATCCTCTGCAGATAAATACTCTCCTTTTGGGAAACAGCCTTTGGCTTGTTATTGAGCCTTAACAGAGACTGAATGCCTAACGATGGGCCACAAGTCACTATGCATCCTGAACTACTCATCATGAACTGGATGTTGTCTGATTCTCAGAGTCATAAGTTTGGACTTGCAAAGCAGAACTCTATCACTAAATGGAAGTAATGTATAAGGGCTTGGGCTCAAGCAGGACCTGAAATAAGTCACAGAAGGAAGTGGCCCAAGTGCTTATGTTCTCCACTCCAGTTACATTTGACTTCCCTCTCCCCATTTACACCTATAGCTTCATGGGGAGTTCCATGTGCTCAGTTGATTGAGTATGTGAAAACGTATCTGGTTTATAGAAGATTTGGCATGATATATAGGCACTACTTGATAATGGATAGCAGCAGTCCTGTAGCCACTTCTGGGACCTTCCTGAATGATAATGGTGAAGGGAAATTCTCTCAATGGGCAGAACTGTGAGGAGAGCATCTGGTTGCTCACTTTGTGTGAAAGGAGAAATGGGCAGATGTACAATTGCTTACCGATTCAGGAGCTGCAGCCAATGGTTTGGCTGGATGGTCAGGGAATTGGAAGGACCATACTGGAAAATTGGTGGCAAGGATGTATGGGGAAGAGGTATGTGGATAGATCTCTCTGAATGGGATAAAGGAGGAACGATACTTGTGTCTTATGTGAATGCTCACCAAAGGATGGTGTATGGAGGGGAGGACTTTAACAATCAAGTGGATAGGATGACATATTCTATGGAAACCAGACAATCTTTTTCCTAATTACTCCTGTCATTGCCCAATGAGCCATTATGGCAGGGATAGGGATAATGCATGGGCTCATTAATATGAGCTTCTACTCACCAATGACAACTTGGCTACCACCATTGCTGAATGGCACTCTGACAGCATCAGAGACAAATACTGAGTTTGTGATTTGGAACCATTCCTCAGGGTAATAAGCAAGCAAAACTTGTGGCATGTTGACTCCATTGAGTCACTTCTATCATGGAAATGGCAGCTTTTTCTTCTTACTGGAATAGACATTTATTCTGGATATGGATTTATCTTCCTTGCATGCAATATTTCTGCCGAAACTACCATCCATGAACTCGTAGAATGTTTTATCCACTGACATTGTATCCTACTCAGCATTGCCTTGGATCAAGGGACTCACTTCACAGCAAACGAAATGTACCGGTGAGCCTGTGGTCATGGAATTTACTGTTCTTACGGTTTTCCCCATTATCCTGAAGCAGCTGGCTTGACAGAAAAGTGGAATGACCTTCTAAAAACATAATTTCAGCATCAGCCAGATGGCAATACCTTGTAAGTTTGGGGCAGTGTTCTACAAGAGGGTGTATGTGCTCTAAACAAGCATCTCATATAAGGTAGTTTCTCCAATAGCTAGGTTCACAGGTCCAGGAACCAAGGGGTGAAAATAGGAGTGGCACCATTCACTATTACCCATAATATCCCATTCAAAATTTTTGCTTCCTGTTCTGTGACCCTATGCTGTTTGGGTCTGGAGGTCTTAGGCCAAAAGAGAGAAGAACCTGAGACAAAATATTGATTGTATTGAACTTGAAGTTAAGAATGCCACCCAGCCATTTTGTACTTATCATTGCCCCTTGATCAACAGGCAAAGAAGGGAGTTACTGTATTGTCGGGTGTGACTGATTCTGATTACCAAGTAGATATTGGATTTATATTAAAAACTGGACAGAAAGAAGAATATTTTTGGAGTACCGAACATTTTTTAGGATGTCTCTTAGTACTACAATGCCCTGTGATAAAATTCTTTGGTAAACTACAGCAACTCAATTCTGATATCACTACTAATGGCCCAGACTCTTCAGGAACGAAGGTTTTGGCCATTCTACCAGGCAAAGAACCAAGACCAACTGAGTTGCTTGCTGAGGACAAGAGAGATACGGAATATGTTGCAGAAGAAGTTGTTCTACATACCAGCTATGACTGTGTGATCTGTTGCAGAAATGAAGACTGTGACTGTTATGAGTATATCTTCATTCCTTGCATGTATCAATATTTTTGCTTTCTTCAGTTATAAAATGTAAAATGTAAACAAAGTTAATATGTTTTTGTTTGTACACACATTAGTTGTATCATTTTAGGCAAAAGAATGACTTTACTTTATTTAGAGATTATATATAATTTAAGGAGATGTGTACAAATGCCAAGCTGGCAAGGGGTGGACTGTGATAGTTATGGTTGTCAACTTGCTGGACCATGATTCTGAATCTCTTAAGTAGCTGTGGTGTAGTCATTCCTAGTGTAATGTAAGGTTGTCACCTCCATGGTGGGATATATATTGATCAGCCAATTAGTTGAAATTGAGTTTTCTCAGGGCTGTGGCCTGTTTTCAATGTATCTATGGATGTCCTGGGAAAATTCTGTAATTTTCTGTTGTATATGAATCCTGCTATACTGCCTGTTGACTTGGGTTTGTCAGCCCCAACAGCTATGTGAATCAGAAAAAGCCTCTAGCTTGATGTTTGACCCATGAGCTTTGGATTTTCCAGTCCTTACAACTGTCAAGTGAGCTAACAACCTGCCATTTTACCTCCTTATCTTGGATTCATTACACACCAAAGTCAGCAATCTGCTATACTGTTTGTTGATTCTTGGGTTCATCAGTCCCTACAGCTGCGTGAGTTAGGAAAAGCCTTCACCTTGACATCTGACCTATGAGCTTTGGACTTACCAGTCTCTACAATAATGTGAGCTGTTCCCCTAGGATAATTTCTCTCTTTCTCTCTCTTGTACACATGCACACGATGTATGTATGTGTGTGTGTGTGTGTGTATTCATTATACTGGTTTTTCTTCCCTAGAGAACCTAGCCTAAGACAGTACCTAAATATAATTATTTTGAATTATTTAAGAGGTAGTTCCTAAATATAATTATTTTGAATTATTTAAGAGGTAGTTCCTAAGACAGTACCTAAATATAATTATTTTGAATTATTTAAGAGGTAGTTCCAATAGCATTTCCAACTATGGAAGTTTTTCAGCTCCGTATTTTGGTTACTAGTTTTAGCCATATTATCTTTTTTTTTTTTTTTTTTTTTTGCATGTGTGATTTGAACATGTCTATTGTCTGTTATGTATCCATTTGTATATTGTATAGTGAATGTTTCATCCTTACTTTTTTTTTTTTTTTTTGCTTTTGCTTTGTTTCAATATATCTGGGAAACAGGGCAGCCATTTTACCCTAGTTGTTAGTTTGGCAGCACTGTAGACCTCACCATCTGTCTCTGGGTGGATTTAGTGTGTAAGACTGGGCATATGGGTGTCTGATGGCTAATTATGTAGAGTAGCTGAGGGCAAGTTGGGTAGATATTGGCTGATCTGTCATTGACCTAGTGGTGCTGGAACAGGTTGTGACATCCACCCAATGTGTGGGGCAGTAGGTGTGGTGGGTATGGCTGAGCAAGATCACTTCTCCTAATTTCTGGGAAAGATAAAAAGAAGAAAAATGGTGGGAAGATGATGAAAATAAACAGAAATATAAAAAATAAAAGACCATGGAAGGAAAAGAGGGTAAACCCAAGAAGAGAGAAAAAGAGAAAAATGAAAAAGAAGAAAGAAAAAAAAATGGTAACCACCAAACATGGCTGCAGTGGAATTATGGCACTTGCTGTGTGGAAGTGCATACTGTAGAATATGGAGGGTCAATTTTAGGTGCTGATAAACCAAGAAGTGTTGATAGTCATGTTGTGAACACTCTCAGCCAGATCAAAATAAAAAGGGTCAAGAATGGAAGAGGAAGAAAAAAAAAAAAAAAAAAAAAAAAAAAAAAAAAGAAGGGAAAAAGGAAAAAACGAAAAAAAAAAAAAAAAAAAGAAAAAAGGTAGCACAAATGTTAAAACCAAATACAACTGCAGTGACAATGCAGAGCTCACTCTGAGGTAGATCATCCTACTATCCATGGAGGACTGGATATCCCATAATATCCCACTCAAAAGTGATAACCATAATAATGGTTATTATTGACTGTGGATGAGGAAGAGTGGCCATCTGCTCTTTATGATCAAGAAAGAAAAAATGGTGAAAGGAGAAAGAGGAAGACAATAAGAAAGAAAGAAGAAAAACATAAAGAAGGCAAGAGGGAAGAACTAAGAAGAGGGAATAAAGAAAAACAGGTGAATATGTTAACCACTATGTTAGACTGGTTTCTCTAGAGAAGCAAAACCAGTAAAGCTTACAGAGAGAGAGAAAGAAAGAGAAATTTATTTTAGGAAAATGGCTCACACATTTATAGAAGCTGGCAGGTCCCAAGTTCGTGGATCAAATGTCAAGTTGGGGATTTTTCCCAACTCATACACTTGCAGGGTCTGACAAGCTCAAGGTTGTCAGGCAGTATACTGGTTATTGACTTCAATGAATGATAAATTCAAGATCTCCAGGCCAAATCATGGATTGCTCGCTCATGGACTGTTGTAGACAGCACAACAGAATCCCGATCCACTGAAGAGTGTCTCTTTTCCCAGGATATTCATAAATATACCGCAAGCAGGCTACGCCCTTAGGGAAACACTCTTTCAATGGATTGGCTGCTAAAAACATATACATTTGATTGCATCATGGGAACAACCCAGATCACAATTGCATAAACCACAAAGAATTGTGATCCAGCCAAATTGACACTCAGATCCAACTATCACAGTCCACCTTTTGTCAACTTAGCAGTTGTACACATCTTCTTGACCACATATAATCTCTAAATAAGGACAGTCATAAAGTCATATTTGTGCTTAACAAGATACGCTAACACATGTAAAACTGAAACGCATTAACCTTATTTACATTTCACAGTTCATAACAGAAGGAAACAAAAGTATTTGATGCACATATACAATGAAGAATTATAACAATCACAGTCCTCATTTCTGTAACTGGTCACGTGGTCGTAGCTGATATTCAAAACTACCTTCTTCTACCACCCATTCTGTATTTCCCTTGCCCTCAGCAAGCACCTCAGCTGGTTGTGGTTCTTTGTCTGGTGGGGTGACCCAAACCTTCATTTCTGAGTCATCTGCGCCATTGTATTCATGCCAGAATTGGGTTGCTATAATTTTCCATTTACTTTAATCACAGGGCATGGTAGTACTAAAGAATCTCCTGTATTCTAGATATATTCTTCTATATCTACATTATGTAAAGCCAACCAAATTTCCCTTTGGTAATCAGGATCTATCACACCAGAGGGTACAGTAATGCCCTTCTATGTCTGTTGATCCAGAGGCATGAGGAAGCCAAAATGGCTGGGTGGAATCCTTAATTTCCAGTTCAATGAAATCAGGATTGTGTCCCCCAGGTGGGAGTGTTCCTTCCTTTGGGACAAGATCTCCAGACCTGCAGAGCATAGGTAAGCAGGGACAGGAAACAAAATTTTTTTTGAGTGGGTCACTACAGTAATAGTGAGTAATACCACTCCAGTTTCCACCCCTTGGTTCCTGAACCTATGAATCCTGGCTATTGGAGAAATGACACCATATATTGGATACTGGTTTAGAGCATATACAGCCTCTTTGAGAACATTGCCCAAACACTTCAAGATATTGCTACCTAGCTGGCACCTTAACTGTGTTTTCAGTGGCCATTCCATCATTCTATCAAGCCATCTGCTTCAGGATGATGGGGAACATGGTAAGATCAGTGAATTCCATGAGCATAGGCCCATTACTTCATTTTCTGTGAAGTGAGACCCTTGATCTGAAGCAATGCTGTGTGGACCATGGATAAGGCATTCTGTGAGTACACGGATGGTAGTTTTGGCAGAAGCATTCTGTGCAGGGAAGGCAAATCCATATCCAGAATAAGTATCTACTCCAATAAGAACAAAACACTGTCCTTTCCATGATGGAAGTGGTCCAGTACAATCAATCTGCCACCACATTGCTGGCTGCTTACCCCAAGGAATGGTTCCATATCGTGGACTCAGTATTGGTCTCTGTTGTTGGCAGATTGGGCATTCAGCAGTGGCGGTAGCCAAATCAGCCTTGGTAAGTGAGAGTCCATGTTGCTGAGCCCATGCATAACCTCCATCCCTGCCACCATGGCCACTTTGTTCATGAGCCCATTGAGCAATAACAGGAGTAGCTGGGAAAAAAGGATTGCTGCTTTCCATTGAATGTGTCATCCTATCCACCTGATTGTTAAAGTCCTCCTCTGCCGAGGTCACCTTTTAGTGGGCATTCACATTAGACACAGATATATTTACTCCTTTGGCCCATTCAGAGAGATCTATCCACATCCTTCTTCCTCATACATACTTGTCACTAATGCTCCAATCATGCTCCTTCGAAAACCCAGACCATCCAACCAAACCTTTAGCTGCAGCCCATGCATCTGTATACAATCACACATCTGGCCATTTCTCATTCCTTGCAAAGTAAACAGCCATATGCATGGATCGAAGTTCTGCCCACTGGGAGGATTTTCCTTCACCACTGTTCTTTAAGGAAGTCCCAGAAAGGGGCTGCAGTGCCACTGCTGTCCACTTTTAAGTGGTGCCTGCATATCACGCAGAACCATCTGTAAACCAGGTACAAGTTTTCTCTTCCTCAGTCAACTGATCATAAGGAACTCCCCATGAGGCCATAGGTGCAAACTGGTAGAGAGAAGGTAATATGACTGGAGTGGAGACCATAGGCATTTGGGCTACTTCCTCATGCAACTTACTTGTGCCTTTAGGTTCTGCTCGAGCCCAATTTCTGATATATGGCTTCCTTTTAATGATGCGGTACTGCTGTGCACGTCCCACTTTATGACTCTTTGGTCATACAACACCCAGTTCATGATGGGCAGCTCAGGCCTCGTGGTGACTTTGTGGCCCATGGTTAGGTGTTCAGTCTCTACTAAAGCCCAGTAACAAGCCAAAAGCTATTTCTCAAAAGGAGAGTAGTTATCTCCAGAGGATAGCAGAGCTTTGATCCAAAATTCCAAGGGTCTGTGTTGTGATTCACAAATAGGGACCTGCCAAAGACTCCAAATAGTATCTCTACTACAGACACTTCAAGCACCACTGGATCACCCGGATCATATGGCCCAAGTGGCAGAACAGCCTGCACAGTAGCCTGAACCTGTTGCATAGGCTTCTGTTGTTCTGGGCCCCACTCAAAACTAGTAGCTTTTTGAGTCACTTGATAATTAGGCTGAAGCAACACATCCAAATGAGGGATATGTTGCCTCCAAAATCCAGAAGCCTACCAGATGTTGTGCCTCCTTTTTAGTTGTGGGGGAAGCCATATAAAATAACTTATCCTTCACTTTAGTAGGAATATCTCAACATGGCCCACACCATTGTCCTCCTAGACATTTCACTGAGGTGGAAAGTACCTGAATTTTTGTTGGGTTCATTTCCCAACCTCTAGCACACATATGTCTCACCAATAAGTCTAGAGTCATCGATAATTCTTCCTTACTAGGTCCAGTCAACCTAATGCCATCAATATGATGAACCAGTGTGATGTCTTGTGGAAGAGAAATGTGATCAAGATCCCTACAGACTAAATTATGACATAGTGGTGGGGGTTGATATACCTATGAGGAAGCACTGTCAAAGTATGCTGTTGGCCTTGCCAGCTGAAAGCAAATTGCTTCTGATTGTCCTTTGAAATTAGTATTGAGAAAAAGGCATTGGCCAGATAAATAGCTGCATACCAAGTACCAGGAGATGTACTAATTTGCTCAAGCAATGAAACCACATCAGGAACAGCAGCTGCAATTGGAGTCACCACCTGATTAAGTTTACGATAATCCACTGTCATTCTCCAAGATCCATCTGTTTTTGGCACTGGCCAAATAGGTGAATTAAGTGGGGATGGGGTGGGAATGACTGCCCCTGAATCTTTCAAGTCCTTGATGGTGGCAGTAATCTCAGAAAATCCTCCAGGGATGCAGTATTGCCTTTGGTTTACTATTTTTGTAGGTAGAGGCAGTTTTAATGGCTTTCACTTGGATTTTCCTACCATAATGGCCCTTACTCTACATGTCAGGGACCCAATATGGGAATTCTGCCAATTGCTCAGTATATCTATTCCAATTATGCATTCTGAAACTGGGGCAATCACTACCAGATGGGTTTGGGGACCTACTGGACTCACTGTGAGGTGCACCTTAGCTAAGACTCTACCAATAACTTGACCTCCATATGCCCTCACTCTGACTTGTGGACCACAATGACATTTTGGCTTTCTTGGAATTAGTGTCAGTTCAGAACCAATGTCCAGTAATCCCTGAAAAGTCTGATTATTTCCTTTTCCCCATTGAACCGTCACTCTAGTAAAAGGCCTCATATCCTTTTGAATTTTGAATATCCTTTTGGGGAAGGCTGGGAGAAAGATTGACATTATAGATTTTTGGCAATGTAGTGGGGTCCTTCCTCAAAGGGAGCTGCCCTCCCCTTCATTCAAGGTGTTGTGGGTCTGTAAACTGACTCAAGTCTGGGAATTGATTGAGAGGTCTGATTCTGTATTCTGGTGATTCAATCTAGGATGCTCTTCACATGACCTAGAATTCCATCTATACAGATCAAGTAAATATTTAGTAGGTTTTTCATGTATTTCCCTTCTAGGAACATCATGATTAAGTAGCCAATGCCATAATTTCACATGAGTCAGATTATTGTGATAACCATTTTGACTCTGCTGGCCATTATGGTAAACACCCCTTTGTCGATTAACTGTTGCCACTTGGCCCCTACCCACGGTGTCCAATCAACCCCATCGTAGTTATGTGTCTTAGTTTAATTAAGGAAGCTCCCATTGTCAAATCTGGCTTACATAACATAGCAATCACAGCAATCTTCAAGGATGCTGGAGCTCCCTTCACAAGTTTATTCCTCACTGTACTGGTGAAAGGCATGTCTTCTAGACTCTCCATTTCTGGCCCTAGTGATCTAATCTGATAAATCCATTCTAACAGGTCAGTTTCCCTAAGCCTCTGGGTACCTTCTGCTGCATTATACCAAGGCAGGTCTGGTACTTCAACTTGACTTAACATAGGCCATGGCATAATCCATGCTTCAGTAAGCCAACCAAATAAACTATTAGATCCTTTCCTAACCTCTCAAGCTGAAACATTCAATGAAGAATCAGTAATTAGTTGGCCTAAATCAATAAACTCAGACTGATCCAATGTTACATTCCTTGCTTGCACCATTATCCCACATCCTCAGTAGCTATTCCCATACATATTCTCCAGGTTTCTGTCTGTACATGTTAGCAAAATCAAATAGTTGTTTTCTGGTGTAACGTACCACCTCCTCAATCACACTTTGTATTTTACCTTTTGGGGCTTGCTTGGACTTAACTTTAGTTATAGGTCTAGCAGAAACAATGGGTAGTTGGGACAGTTCCTGAGAACATTCAGCAATGTCTTCCATGGCCTCTTCTTCAGGCAATGACCCAGCAGGAACAGTTGGGTTAATCCCATCAAACAGAGTTGGAGGGGATAACGATTTTACAATAATCCTTTCACATAGGAGGAATTCAAACAGAATTTACAGGCTCCATATCCATATCTTCCTGATTCTCTGCCCATACATCCCCATTCCAGGTTTCAGGATCCCATTTTTTCCTAATCTATGCCCTCACTTTAACTTCAGAAACCATTCTGGGTTGGAAATTTAATTGGCATTGTAATTCTGCCATCCTTACAATAGCAGTCTGGGTTTGTTTTTGAGCAATATCAGCTCTGTTACTAGAAGAAATAAGGCTTTCTTTCAGAGCACAACTGGAAACATTGAGGTCTTTTATACATTGCTTAAGCTGTGACTCAGCAGCCCTGAACTCATCTCGCTCTTTCACTACTTTGTCTAGTATAAGTAGGACCAACCAACCACCTTCCTTATACTCCTCATGCTGACAAAATTGCAGAAAAGTATCAAATATGTGATCACCCAGAACTTCACTTTTCAAAAGTACTTGATCTGCTGCTGGTGCTATTTTGTATATTAATGTTGTCACCTCACAACATGGATTAGCAGCGCCCTCTATACTTATGGTAGCAGGGTCACCAATGCCTTTACAATTAATCAAATTGAAGAACCAATTTAGGAAGCCCATCCATAAGATTTTGTCTCTCTAAAACCACTCCTGATACCAAACGTGTTAGACTAGGTTCTCTAGAGAAGCAAAACAAGTAAAACTTATAGAGAGAGAATGAAAGAGAAATATATTTTAGGAAAATGGCTGACACATTTATAGAAGCTGGCAAGTCCCGAGTTCATGGATCAAATATCAATCTGAAGCTTTTTTCGACTCACACACCTGCAGGGGCTGATGAGCTCAAGGTTGGCAAGCAGTGTGCTGGCTGTTGATTCCAAGGAATAACAAATCCAAGATCTCTAAGCCAAATAAATGGTAGATTGTTTGCTCACAAACTGTTGTAGGCAGTACAACAGAATCCTGATCCACAGAAGAGTGTCACTTTTCCCAGGATGTCCATAAATATACTGGAAGCAGGCCGCACCCCTAGGGGAACTCTCTTTCAATGGATTTGCTGCTCAAAACATATACATCTGATCCTGTCATGGGAATAACCCATATAGCAATTGCTTAAACCACAAAGAATTGTGGTCCAACCAAGTTGACACACAGCTCCATCTATCAAAACCACCAAACATAGCTGTGTGGTAATGCAGTCCTCACTCTGTGGGAGTGCACACCTGTGACTGGATTGAGGTATGGATTGGTGCTAATAATCACATGGGCAGCATGGAGAACCTTACTCCCTCTGTGAATCAAAATAACTATATAAATAATAGAGCAAGGGAAGAGAAAGAAAAAAAGAAGGATAGAAATAAGAAATATGGGTGGAAGGAAGAACTAAGAAAAAAAAGAAAAAAGAAAGCAACATAGCACTGCCAGTAGGGTGGGGGGATTTGAGAAGCTGCCATATGGTTAGGAGTGAGGGGCATGGGCATGCCTCTGGTCACCAGGAGTATGTACAAAAGAACGGGTTAGGTCATATCTATCTGGTTGCTGATTACCAACATGGATGCTTGTGCATTCCTTAGAAAGAGGAGCCATTTATCTGTTTACTGCTCTGATTGAAACATTGTTTATAATAATTCAAAGTCACTGTGCTCTGCTGTTTGGCAGTTTACCATTTCTTGTTTACTGTTTTTATTAAGTCTCTTCTTCTCATTGGTATATGATCTACTTCTTTATTGTTTCCTTTGAAGTTCTGGGTTGCAGGATTGTCATTCGTTATCCTTTTTATGCGATTTCTCGATTCTTTATTATAGAGGGTCTGGATAGTCTATCTGCCTAGTCTGCCATCTTGGATCCTCCTGATACTTATTTCTTTATTAGATTTGAAATTTAGCTTTTCTACTGTTCACTATCTGTTTATTACCCACTTCAGGAGTACACACTGATGTCTATATATTAGATCTTATCATCATTTCACTCATTGATGAATTTCTTTACTAATTATTCTACATTCAAAGTTATGAAAAAACAAGTCACTCACTCACATATTCTGAATATCCACACTCACTTGGTTTTGCACCTTTACCTGCTGATGATCAATATTAAGTAACACTGCTAAATAAAATCATCCACATTCCAACTCCTAAATCCTGGAAGTTAATAGATCATCATACAACTTTGTGGATTGTTATTACTACAAACTCTTATGAAATATCAATTTTATTCTCAGCACTGCATTTCAATCCCTTAAGTATCAAAATTCAGATATCCCTCTTACTTTCGTCAACATCTCTTACAAATCTACACTAAACTCCACAGGTCATTGACAAGGTGCCACTCAGTACTCCCTTCTCTGTCTCTCAGATAATGACTACTCCTAGAATAATCTATGATAATGAGGATGGCACAGGACCTGGCAACATTTCTTTTTGTCATACTTGAGGTAGCCATGTCATTGTAACAACAACAGAATTACAGAAAGATAATAAATTTTGATCCCCTTTGCAACTCCTAACTTATTGGCATGTGAATTCTATACTACTTAAATGTTTTATTTTGTCACAATAGAAAAAGATCCATTACCCCTCCATGATTATCATCTTGATACATAACATTCTCACTTACTATCTACTTAAGATATTTTCTTTCCCTGCCCCCTTCCACATTTGCAAAGTATGTGTGACTTTCTTCCTTTGTTGCTTTAAATTTTCTGTCTATTCTACAAAACTATACCAAAAAATGCAAATAAAAACATCCTCCATACCACAACAACAATAGCAGCAGCAGCAACAACAAAAATTTAGAGGTCCCTATACCCAAAACTAGAAGCACTGATAGCTTAGTGCCTAAGGCACTTGACTGCTAACCAGAAGACTTGCAGTTCAAACTCACCAGCCACTCCTTGGAAGGAAGATGTGGCAATCTACTTCCCTAATGATACTGCCCCCGAAACCCAAGGAGGGTTCTCTATGAGTCAGGTACAACTTGATGGCACATAACATCAACAACAACAATACCCAAAACTGAACATATCATTTTACCCCACACCTCAACCTACAATATTTCATCTCTTGCTGAATGGCAAAATAATCCACACTAGCATTTAATCAAAATATTTGCACTTGAAAAAAGATTATGATTTTAAATTCTAATTTAATCAGTCATCTCTGTTTGATCTGATACTATTTCCTTATTTTGATCCCTTCAGAAACAATTTTTTTTTTTTAGTAATAGTACTAAAATAACTAAAAACCCACTGCCATGGAGTCGGATTCAACTCACAGCAATCCTTCCTTGGGTTTCTGAGGCAGTATCACGACAGAAGTAAATTGCCCACCCTTCCTTCTGAAGAGTGGCTGATGAGTTTGAACTGCCAGCCTTCTGGTTAGCAGTCAAATGCCTTAGGCACTGTGCCACTAGTTTTTGTTCTTCCAACATGCATTACATATAAAATAAGTATTTAACTGACTAAGTAGCATGCATGCTTATTTCATTCCATTACTTAAACTTCATTGGGTGATTCTAAATTGTAACATAATTAATTTGAAATAATTAGCATGAAATATTTTTATCTTTTATTATGAACTTTCTTCTTAATCTCATAACATATGATTAAAGTTATTTAGTAAATACAAATAATACAAATGAAATATTCTTATTCTTGATTTTGTTTCTGTATTTCAAGAATTTTCTATATATAGTGCAAAATCAAATGTTACATAATAATTGCTGATGATAAGAAAGGCTCATCTATTTGCTCTAACTTTGGTTTTGCTATCTAATGTCTGTGTCTTCTAAAAATGCATGCTTTTACTAATGATATTCTTTAATTAAAAAAAAAACTTGAATATAACATACTTTTTATTTGCTTACCACTTAATTACATTTACATATAATAGTATTTGAATTTCCATTGTTGTTGTTATGTGCCAATATTATTCCTATTGTATATTCTTTTCATCTCTCCTCTTAAATATTTATACTATTATTTTTAATTACAGAAAATATTTAAATTATTGTTATAGTGAGATCAACATGATCATGTTTTTTGCTTTGTCATTTTTATTCCTCTCATCTCTTTTCCTTTGTTCTTTTTTACCTTTTATTACATTATTCAGATATTTTAAAGTTATTCCACTAATGTATTTCTTCTATTATTTTAAATTAAATAATAGAAAAAATAAACATTATTTTAAATCATTGGTCAAAGATTTAAAACCTATATTTCCACTTAGAATTTATATTTTGCCCATAAATGATAATAACCTACAACATTAAAATTACATTTCCTTCTCCTTATCTAATGTTATTTTTGTCAAATAATTTATTTCTGCCTAAATAATATAATCAAAAATTATTATTATTATTGCCTGAAAGAATTTATATTCTTTACAGTTGTTAGAAAAAATGACATTCTTTTGAGTTCATAACTACATTTACCTTATCCGGTGAAAGTCCTTCCCTCCTGTAAATGCAAATTCATGTTTAACATTGCACATCAATAAAAATATCAAAGTATCCAATTTCACCCTCTTGTATTGTCTTTGTATTTTTCTTTGTTTTTTAGGTGAATTTAACTCACCTCCGACATTATGTAATATATTGATTGTAAGTCAAATTATGTGAAAAGGTGTATCACACAAACATTAATTTAAAAAGAGCAAGAGTACCTGTCTTATTATCAGACGTTAGATAAATAAATACTAGGGAGAAAGAAAGACATTGGATAATAATGAAAGAATCAATCTACTGAAAAGCTATGGCAATCCTAACATGTATGCACCAAGCAACAGAGCTTCAAAACATACAAAAGAAAAATATATAAAAATCAAACTAAACCAAACCAAAATCATTGTCACTGAATTGTATCTGAATCATATAGAACCTGTAGAACTGCCCCCACAGAGTTTCTAAAGCTACAATATGTCCAGAAATGGACTACCACATTTTTCTCCCATGGAGTAGCTAGTAAGACCAAATTGGGGACCCTTTAGTTAGCAGCCAAGTGCTTAACCACTAAACATAAGGGTTCCTTAAGAAAAACTAATAGAGCTGAAATATAAGGAAACTACAATTAGAGTTGGAAAAATCAACACTCCACTCTCAACAACTGATACAATCTCTAGAGAAAAATATTATCAAGGATATAGAAGAACTGAACATCATCTTTCAACAGCATCTAACTGGTATTTATAGAACATACCAACAAAGAGCAAGAGAATGCACATTTTTTTCAAGTGCCCATGGGCACTTGACTATACCTTGGGTCTCAAAAAACCTTAAACAGTGTAAAATATTTGGAATCATACAGAGTATGTTCTCTGACAATAATGAAATTAAGCTAGAAATCAAAATGGAAAGAAGCAAAAAAAAAAAAAAAAACAACTTCACATTCTTGGAAACTAATTAACAAGCTTATAAATAAATAGAAATATCAAACATTTTTTTTTAAATACATACAAAGTAAAAACAAAATCACAACATAGCAAAGCTATAGAATGCAGATAAAACAGTGCTGAGAGAAAAATTTATAACACAATATTTATATTAAAGAGTCCTGCTTGCACAATGGTTAGTCTCTCATCTGCTAACTGAAAGTTGGCAGTTCAAACCCACCATCTTATCCATGGGAGGAAGACCTGCTAATCTGTTCTCCTAAACATTACAGCCTAAAAGGCTTTATGGGGCAGTTGTACTCTGTCATATGTTGCTGTTGTTATTTGCCGTCGAGTCACCCCCTGACTCATAGCGACCCCTCCTTGGGTTTCCGAGGCAGTATCACTACGGAAATAGGATTGTCCAACCTTCCTTCTGAGGAGTGGCTGGTGGGTTTGAACTCCCAGGCTTATGGTAAGCAGTCAAATGCGTTAGGCACTACTCAACCAGTTGTTGTTGTTATGTGCCGTCAAGTCGGACTCAACTCATAGTGACCCCTCCTTGGGTTTCCGAGGCATTATCACTATGGAAGTAGATTGCCCAACCTTCCTTCCGAGGAGTGGTTAGTGGGTTTGAACCACCAGCCTTCTGGTTACCAGTCAAGTATCTTAGGCACTATGCTACCAGAGCTCCCAATCTTCAAAAACCTAGAACATGTAAAGCAAGATACAGCCAAAGCAGAAATCAGTGAAAATTGTGTTGTTCTTATTATGTGCCATCGAGGCGGTCCCAAGTCATAGCTGCCCCACCTTGGGTTTCCGAGGTGGTATCACTACAGAAGTAAATTGCCCAACCTTCCTTCCATGGAGTGGCTGCTGGGTTTGAACCACCAGCCTTCTGGTTAGCAGTCAAGTGCCTTAGGCATTACACTACAACAGAAAAATGAAGATTATTAATGAAACAAAAAGGCTCTTCTAAAATAAATAAATAAATAACAAATGGATGAAAACAGGTAGACTGTTAAAAACAGAGAACACATATCACAAATTTCAGGAGTTAAAAGGAAAATCACAACAAATTCTTCAGCCAGTAAAATGACAGTAAGGAAATAACATGAGCAACTTTGCTTATGACTTCAACAACTTAGAAACATGGACCAATTTCAGGCAAATGTAAGCATAAAGAAAGTATCTTGGAAGTTCTTGTAAATATAAAATAAAATTTTTAAGCTAATAAACAACAGTGTGCTTTTTTAAATTTACATAAAAGTTTCAAAATGTGACTATATTTTGGGTCATAAAAATCACAATATATTCCAAAATATAGACATAATACAAATAAAATCGTAGGTCAAGCTTAATAAACTAGGTATTAAAAATAGAAACAATAAATGGACCATCCACCTGGAAATTTAAAACACTCTTAAATACTTCTTAGATCAAAAGACATTTCATCATTTTCAGTTAATACTAATAACTAAAGCATGGCATAACAGAATCAACAGGACACTGCTGGAGCATTTGTCAGAGGTGATATATAACATTAAGCACTGACATCAGTAAAAATTATATACATAGCCAGACATCAAGCATTAGTAAACAATAAAGTAAGTAATAAAGCAAATAACAAGAAAGTAGGAAGAAGATGTTAATAAAGGAGAACATAAAGAACAATGATTTAGGAAACTAACACTATATATTTACTATATGAATATTAATAGCTGGTTGTTTCAAAAAAGCAAAAGCATAGTTAAGACATAGCTGAATAATTTTTTCAAGGAATATAAAAAAAATAATAACAATATGAAAAAGATATTTTAAAGTCTACACATTTGGTCTAAGGATTCCTGTTAGTCTAATGGTTAAGAACTCAGCTGATAACCAAAAGATTTGTAGTCTGAATCCACCCAGTGGATCTACAGGACAAAGATACAGCCTTTTGTTCCCATAAAGATTACAGCCTAGAAATGCTATGGGAAGTTCTACTCTATCACATGGTGTCACTGTGAGTTGAAATTGACTAGGTGGCAAACAACAACATTTGGTAATGTAGATGAACTGGATTTTTTTTTTTTTTTTTTTGAGGAAAATATAAACCAAAACAAAATGAACTGTCATCGAGTTGATTCTGACTCATAGCAATCTTAGAGGACAGAAT
>NW_006922125.1:1807985-1810116 GCF_000298275.1 Orycteropus afer afer
ATATAGATGAAAAATTCTGAAATGAAGAAATAGGAAATAGTATTCAACAAGGCACAAAACCAAAAATAACCCAAACTCACTGCCATAGCTTCTATTCAATTCATAGCAACCTCTCCTTGGGTTTCCAAGGCAGTTTCTATATGGAAGTAAGTAGATTGCCCAATCTTCCTTCTGAGGAGTGGTTGGGGGGGTTGAACTGCCAGCCTTTTGGTTAGCAGTCAAATGCCGTAAGTACTACACTACCAGAGCTCCCTCAATAAGACACACAGTAGTTAAAACATCATGACCAACTGAGTCTAAGAATACAAAGGTGGGAGTGTCCATTATTGTCACTGAAATCCATTAGAATATTCCAGATGTTAATAAGTGTATTGAAAGTTTATATATTCATCACCTGGGTTCAATAATGATAAAACTATTTCCAAAATAGCCATAGCTAGCTATTTTTTAATGTGGAGGAATTTAAATCCAATCTCTATGTTAATCGTTACTACATATTTCTGTATGCATCAAAACTGTGACCAATGTCATCAACTCAATAAAATTGAAAATATATTCTGAGTACCCCCAAAGTCCAGTTCATGTTGAAATTTCCTGAATTGTCTCCAAAATGGCTCCAATTATCCCCATTTTTTTCTAAAAATTTATTTTGTATTAATGTTTTTTACAAATCAGAATGTAAAACCGTTCCAAACATGGTTACAACTCTCAAATTCTCCCTGTAAAAGGCAAAAAAAGTATGTTTTCTGCAACTAAGTTATCATAAACTAACAGACTAAAAGAATATCTCATCTGTTACACCTGAAATTAATTTTATAGACTGCCTATTGGTTCAGGATGCTATTCTCTCTACTTTAAACATCCTTCCTAAAAAATTTTCTCTGTTCACATAATATCTATAACATTATATTTTTCATCAGCTGTGGTTATCATTGATTTTGATTAACAATTTTTCATTTTTATTTCATTTAATACTTACATATTTGAAAATTTTAATATTTCAGAAGTTTTTTTTTTTTTTTTTCCTAAATACTGTTGATATATGGAGGGTATAAACTTAATTCTTAAAGCTACATATGATTAAGTTCCCAGCAGGAATATTCACTTAACTACTGATTCAGTTTTTTTGCTTCCAGTTATATTCATGGTCTATGTAAGGAATTATAAAAAGAAAATGTTACAGAAGTGTTTTTATCTGAATTGTATTTTCATTAAATTATGATGATTGCCATATAGAGATTTCAAATAGGTATCTGGGATATTTTCAACAGATTGCACCCTGAGTAAGTGTAAAATAATGGAACATTAAATACTATGACATGATTTAAAACATCATTTGTAAAAATGGAGGGGCAGTGACAGACTTCCAACTTCACAAAGGGGATGAGAACCAAAAACAACATCAGCTCATGACTGATTCCTATGAGGTGGCAATCAGACATATTTACACTTTTCCACCTTTTTGTCAATTCTGGCACCAGTTATCCCTCCCACGACACCCTATACCTCTCTGCTAAGTTCAAAAATTCATTACAATGGCCACATGGAACTCATAGACCATACTCACAGTTATGGATTTATTAGGAAAAAAACAGTTTACAATTGAGGATCAGAAACAACTCAGGGTGAAGTTCTTTACTCAGGACAACTTAACAGGATAGCTTTTCAGCTGTGCACACAAGGCAGTCCTCTCTCTCTCTGTGTGGCTCCTCAGCCTGATCTCTGCTCTTCTTAGGTAAGTTTTATAAAGCTCTTTAGCTTTGCTAATAAGTCCCCAGGGGTGCTTCACTCTTCCAGCAAGGCTTATGTCTGAAGATGCTCAATTGTCTCACTCTATAGGTAGGAACACTCACTTGTAGGAAGCCACCTCACTATCTTGTGCCTATCTCCTTATTCTGCTGCCATTGATTCCCTGGCACTGCTTCACTCTGTATCACTTCTCTGGTGTTACAGATCCCTCTGTTTCCTAGGTCTAGGAGGTTCTCAGCACAAGGACCCTGAATCCAAAGGACTTGCAATGCTTTCAGCTACTCTTCTTTGGGGTAGTGGGGTTCCTCTTCTACTTCTGGGATTGGTTTCCTTTAGATAGAGTGATGGCAAAACTGACCAATCCCCTCTTTAGTGTTCCATA
>NW_006922125.1:1810471-1813101 GCF_000298275.1 Orycteropus afer afer
ATGACTGTAGCTAGAAGATCAATATTAAATAATTCCTACCTCCTCATCCAAAACCCAAACCCACTGCAATTGGGTTGATTCCAAGTCCTAGCAATACCTACTGGGTTTCCAAGGCTGTAAATCTTTACAGAAAAAAAAAAAAAAAAAAAAAAGTAGATTGTCTCATCTTCCTCCTGCAGAGCAGCTGGTGCATTCAAATCACTGAGTTTCTGGTTAGCAGCCACATGTCTTACCCGCTATGCCACCAGAGCTCCCTATTTCTCCATGGCAATGCTAATTTTGTTTTGAACAGAAGTTTACAAAAATCTTTTCTGAGATTACTCTAACTATAATTAACTCATTTGAAGCATTTTAAATCACATAAATTATGTGATCATATTGTGATTATTTAAATCACATGTTAACAAGTAATTGAAAACTTAAATGTATGTGTGGACCTAAAGAAACAGAAGCTTAAGATGTAATTTAAATATAACTTATCTTCATAATATAAACAATTTTATATTATTTTCTTGACATTAGCTATACATATACTTATTTATTTATTTTTATTTGTGATTTGAGTGAACATTTACAGGGCAAATTCACTTTCCATACAGAAGCTCATATGCACTTTGTCTCATGACATTGTCTATAATTTATCATAATGCAACAGCTCTCCTTCCACTTCCTCCCCATAATTACCTCTTCCCTGTGTCCTTCCCTGCATGCACTCCTGTCCCTGAGCTGTCTTCCTGTGCATACACAGCCCTTCTACTGCCCCATGATCTCTCCAAGGAGTGTACCTACCTAATGTAAATGCTCAGTTCACATCTATCTTTTGTTTGGCTGGAAGCCATAGAGTGGATTCAATTCCAGACCTGAAGGGCAGCTAGGGATCATAGTCTCAGTGGTTCCATCAGGCTGTATCAGACCAGAACACCTGGTCCCTTTATTTATTTATTTATTTAATGATTTTGAGTTTTATTCCACATTGTTCTCCTACTCTCTCCCTCTGAGTGGTTGACAGTGGTAGCTGGACACCATCTAGTTCTGGACTCATAATCATATAGGCTGAGATTTGCATGATGTACCAGTCATTTGGACTAATTGTTTCCATGTGTCTTTGGTTTTCTTCATTCTCCTTTGTTCTGGATGAGGAAAGATCCATCATTGTATCTAGATGGCTGCTTGAAAGGTTTTAAGATCCCATTTGCTACTTGCCAACCCAAGAAGGGGTTGCTATGAGTCAGAGATGACTAGACGGCACATATCAACAACAACACTATGACCGTAGAGTTATCTATTTATGTTTTAAAGTCTGATTTATGTATTTTGGGGCTCTTTCATTGGGTCTATAGATATTTTTTATGGTTATATCTTCTTGTTCAATTAATTCTTTAATCATTATATAATGTCTTTCTTTGTCTCTTATGATGAGTTTTGTCTTAAAATCAATTTGATCAGACATTAATGTTGCCACTCTTGCTTTATTTTGGTTACTATTTGCTTGATATAACGTTTTCCAACCTTTGGCTGTTAGTCTATTTTTGTCTTTGTTTCTAAGGTGTGTCTCTTGTAGACAGCATATTGATGAGTTATGTTTTCTTATCTAGTCTCCACCTCTCCATCTCTTGAATGGTGCATTTAACCCATTGACATTCAATGTAATTATCAACAAGTATGAATAGGTTGCTGTCATTTTGTTATGTGTTTTTTTGTGGTGTCCCTGGTTTCTTTGTTCCATATAATTTTCTGGGCTGAGCTCATTATGTTTACAAATCATGTTATTATTTCCCTTGTTGCTATTATTTTAGCATTTGCTAAATATTTGTGTTTGTCCTCTTTTTTATTGTGATGTGAAGGTTTATCATTTTTCTTTGAGGTTACCCTGTGCTAACGGGGCAAGGAGGGCACATCTCCTGATCTCCTCTAACCCCATAAGAGGAAGACAGAGTCACTATCAGTAACCCAAGGTCTATTCCTGCAAGGCCAGACATGCTGCCTCCTTCCAGCCCTTTCACCATTTGTTCCTCCCAAAGCACCCACCACCTCTCTCCTGGCTTTGATAATTTGCTGCAGTGGCCACACAGAACCCACAGATTACAGGGTTTATTAAGGAAGTAACAGGCTACAATTCAAGTTCAGTAAAAATGCTCAGTCTCTTTCCCAGCCTACCATCTCTCAGCCAACAGTCTCTCACAGTCTCTCTTCCAGCAGTGTGTGTCCATTTGTTTCTCACTCAACAATGCATGTCTCTTGCATCTCTTTCCCAGCAGCACATGTGTCTCAGGAATGCCTGTCTCTTTCATCAGCATGTCTTTCTCAACCAACAGTCAGAGAGAGTTCTGTCTCTAGGAGGCCTCCTTTTGAGCCTGGCAGAGTCGCCAAACCAACCAATCATAACATCAGAATTCTAAGCACTTGAGAGAGAGTGAGAACCTCTTAGAACATTGTTTTGCACCACTCTCAACAGAAATATCCCAGGTGGACAAATTCAGCAATCAGGAGCTCCTCAGTTGCTCATGGCAAATTCCATCTCAGAGTTTACAAAGACTTATGGGTAGAAAAGCCACACTAAGTAATTTACTACACCACACCCTGTGATTTATAGTTTTCTTCCCAAGTTTAGAACAGTCCATTCTATCTTG
>NW_006922125.1:1813275-1813772 GCF_000298275.1 Orycteropus afer afer
TTTTTTTTTTTTCCCTCTTTTTGATTTGTAGTTGTCTTTATTTGCCAATTGATGTCTCTGGCTCCCTGTTTACAATCTTGTAAGCTTATTTTACTTTGGATATTTCCATAGCTGTTTTGGTTTCTGGGTTATATCATCTTGTGCATGAAGGATCGGTTATTGTTTGCTATTATTGGTTCTCTGTTCAAGGGACTCCCTTTAGTGTCTCTAGTATGGCTGGTCTGGTTTTAAAAAATTCCCTTAATTTCTGTTTATCTGGAAATCTTAATTGCACCATCAGATTTGAGGTTCAATTTTGCTGGGTATATAACTCTTGGTTGGAAATTTTCTCTTTCAGGATTTTATATACACCATCTCATTTTCTTCTCAAAGCTTATTCTTATTGACTGTCCTCTGTAAGTAATTTTTTGTTGTTGTTTTTTCCATGCTGTTTTCAGGATTCTTTCTTTGTCTTTGGTTTTGATGAGTTTGATGATGATATGTCTTGGTGATTTTCT
>NW_006922125.1:1829951-1831060 GCF_000298275.1 Orycteropus afer afer
TCCTGAAACTGTGAGAGTTGGGAAAAGACTCCAGCTTGACTTTTGATCCAAAAACTTTGGAATTGCCAGCTTCTTTAAGTGTGTGAGCCATTTTCCTAAGATGAATTTCTCTTTCTCTCTCTATATGAGTTTCACTGGTTTTGTATCTCTAGAGAACCCAGTCTAACACACATATCTTCATCTTCAAGGAAATATCTTGGCTCTTCAGCACTTGAAAGTACTTTTGTAGCAGATTGGCACAATGCATTACATCTTTTGATGTCTTGACTGCTGCTTCCATTGGTGTTGGTTGTAGAACCAAGTAATATGAAGTCTTTTACAACTGCAGTCTTTTATCCATTCACCATGATGCTGCTTATTGCCCCAGTTGTGACGATTTTTGTTTTCTTTATATTGATGTGAAATCCATACTACAGACTGTAGTCTTTAACCTCCATAAGTAAGTGCTCCAAATCACCCTCACTTTCAGCAACAAAATTGTGTCTTCTACATATCTCAAGTTGTTAATGAGCCTTCCTCCAATCCTTATGTTCTATTCTTCCTCTATAATCCAGCTCTCAGATTATTTGCTTAGCATACAGATTGAATAAGCCTGGTGAAATGATACAACCCTGACACACTCCTTTCCTGATTTTAAACCATGAAGTAACTCCTTGTTCTGTTTGAATGGCAGCCTCCTGGTCTATGTACAGGTTCCTCATGAATACAATTTAAATGTTCTGGAATTCCCATTCTTCTCAATGTTATCCATAATTTGTTATGATCAACACAATCAAATGATTTTTCATAGTCAACAAAACACAAGTAAACATCTTTCTGGTATTCTTTGCTTTGAGCCAAGATCCATTTGTCATCAGCTATGCTATCCCTGGCTCCACATCCCCTTCTGACTCCAGCTTCCATTTCTGGAAGTTTTCTGTCAATATACTGCTGCATCTGTTTTTGAATTATCTTCAATAAGATTTACATTGCATGTGATATCAGTGGTATTGTTCTATAATTTCCACATTCTCTGGGATCACCTTTCTTTGGAACAGATAAAATATGGATCTCTTTTAGTCAGTTGGCCAGGTAGCTGTCTTCCAAATTGCTTTGCAGAGCCAAGTTAG